>NC_136809.1:61253858-61326358 GCF_951216825.1 Electrona antarctica | reverse complement strand
GGCGACAAGCAACGGCCGTAGCTTTAAACCACAGCCCCGAGCCGATCGGCCACACCCACATTGTCCAACCCCGCCCCCAATGTGGGCGCGGGTGCGGCCTGAGGGGGAGGGGGACGGAAGGAGTACATGAATTCCGGAGTGCAAGTGAAAAATCTTCAAAGCGTGGAAAAGCATGAAAAGCGTGAAAGACACACAAATGTGGCGTTTTGCCCGGCTCTCCACGCGGCCCCTGGGAGCCTTGTCACCCTGCCGGGGTGCCCACTCAGAACTCGGCTAAGGTGGGAACCCGGCTCTCCACCCGAACCCGGGTAACCCACGGGGGAGGGGGGTGGCATGGGCCAGCCTCTAACGTGACTTCCGGGGTACGAGTGTAAAATCTTCCGAGTGTGGACAGCAGAAAGCCGTTTTGCCCGGCTCTCCACGCGGACCCCCTTGGGCCCCCACCGGGGTGCCAGGCCCGGAGCCAGCTAAACCCACAACCCGGCTCTCCATCCGAACCCGGGTACCCACTCTTAAGCACCCCCCTGGAATCTTCACCGTTAGCTACAGGCGCACAGCGGCCGCGCCCCTGGGACTCCAAATCCATTTTCAATCCACAGACTTTTGCATCAACTCTCAACAGCCTGTTTGGCCCAGTGGACTAGTGCGCTTGGCTGTAAACTAAGAGGTCGGTCGTTCGAATCCACCTCTGGGACGATGGTGCTTTTAAACAGGATCCCAACCAGTACTGTTTAAACTTTCAAGCTCTATTTGAACCCAACTAATATCCCTTTATATGGCATCCTGATCTGTTCAGGTTGGTGGGTGGGCAACGGCCTAGTGGTCAATGTAACTGACTCTAATGCAGAGGGCTGTGAGCTCGATTCCCACTAGGGGAGCAAGTGACAATGGCCCAGACAATTGATAAACCCCTACCGGAGGTAGGGCCAAAAAACAACATATAGTTTTGTATCCGTCATGAAGAGAGACCAGAGTTGTTCTACGCTCTGATAGGCCACACCCACATTTTCAAACCACGCCCCCACTGTGGGCGGGACGCGGCCGAGGGCCTGCTGCACAGAAGCGCCCCCTTGTGCTTCTCCAAAGTGTCCATGTTTTCCACTTTTTAAACATTTTAACAACGCCTACCCCACCCCCACTACCGACGCCCATGCACCTCCACCCCCCTATTTCAGGTGCAAGCTTTCCAACAGTGACAATCCCGAGCCTCTGCGACCAACGGAAGTTGTTGAAAATGGCTACCTACAAGCATGCATGTAGATGGGCCACTTTTGTCATTTTTGAAATGTTATGAAAATAGCAGATCTGCAAGCTTGCATACTCCAGGGTGCGGTAAGCATCTACCAATGGGTCCTTAGAGAGGTCACAGAGGTCATTGTTATGCTAATGCCCAAGTGGGTATATGGTGATGACTAAGTGGGTATCAGACCGGATGGGAATGTCGTTAGCCTAGGAAGCGGACTTCACAGCAGTCAGTTTAGGGGTTATCGCTTCTCTGCCTTTTGGCTAAGATCAAGTGTAGTATCTGTTCTTATAAGATTTCTAACGAGACTGAGTGGATTTTACAACTGTTTGGAATATCTTTTCGACGTGGGGGCCGGGATCGGTTTTCATTTCGAGGACGCATCCAATATGGCTTCCACGTCAGATCCAACGTTGCCGAAGGCGGGACTCCGGAATACAGTGCGTTTTCGGTGGAAGAAGGCGGCGTTTTTAATGCCGCAACGTGAGGTCTTTGATCGACATGTTCTGATGGGGCAACTCAAACTGAAGGTCGATCACGTTTACTGCCTGCAGAGCAATGGGTTGGAGCGGAGCTTCGACGTGACCTTCACCACTGCTGGGGTTGCCGAAGATGTGTTGGACATCTGCAAGAAAAAGGAGGGTGAGAAACCTTTTTCAGACTATGAAGTTGTGAACTTGGACAGGCCAAATTTCAGGCTCGTCACCGTACAAATGTACAACCCGTATGTCACAGGGGACCAAGTGATGAGATTTCTATCTGTGTACGGGGACGTGTTGGCTGGGAATAGAAAAATAATGGACGGATTGGGCTTCTGGACTGGCAAGACGCAGTTCCAGATGCTACTGCGGGAGGACCCTCACGGCTTTGAGGGGATGGCGCACCCTCCGGCGCAGTTTAGTATAGCCGTAGATAGGGGCTTCCTGTTCTATAATAGGCAGCCGCCTTATTGCAGGAAGTGCAGGAAACACGGCCACAAGGAGGGGGCGTGTGATTTTGTGTGGTGTCGTCACTGTAAGGCCTACGGGCACGAGACCCAGAGATGTCCATTCCCGAGAGGCGAGGAGGAGAGGACCGGCCCAGGGCGGACATACGCTAGTGCGGTCGGAGCCAGTGACAGCGGTGGTCGGGGCGACGGTGCCGGACAGGGACCGGAAGAGGTTATTGTGCTGGACCTGGAGCCCGGATCGGAAGCTGGATCGGAGCTTGGTCAGGAGCTGGGACCTGGAACGGAGGAAGAGCCAGACGAGGACATTACCATTGAGCACAGGACGAGAGGGGTGAGGGAGGGGCGGCAGGGGCTGCCGAGGGGGGGTCTGGGGGAAAGGGCAAAGAGAAAAAGAAAAACCGGAAGAGCAGGAGAACTAGGCATGGCGAGGGGGGGGAGGGAAAGAAGGCCAGGCTGGAGGAAAGGGAGGCGGTGTTTCCAACAGGGGAGGGAGTGGGTGAAACGGCTGGGGTGGGGGGGAGGGGCAAGATATGGAGGAGGGAAGGGGGATAGTGGAGCAGGGAAAGGGGGACGGAGAGGGGGGGCCAGCAGAGAGCACCATAATGTCTGTGGGGTTTGACCCCCCAGGGATGGGGTCAACGCTAGGGCTGGGCTCAGCGTTGACGGAGCCTTTGTCTCCGCTATCGGTCAGTGAGGACGACGGGGAGGAGGAAATGGGTGGGGGAGACCGAACACGAATCCCCCATTGTTGGCGGAAACACAGGAGGAAACGGATGCGGGGACTGGCTCTCAGGTGGCTAATGGGGCTGGGGCCGAGACAGCGTCCGCAGAGATGGAGGAGGGGGCTGAAGAAGTGGTGGTGGGGGACTTGGTGGCGACTGGGACCCAACCCGCCGTTTTCGGCAACAAACCCGTTTTCGGCCAAAAGTAATGTGAGTTTCATGTGTTCTGTGTTTTTTTTGTAACATACAATGGATGGGTCTTTATGTGTGGGAACATTCAATGTCAGAGGCTTGAGGGATAGGATTAAGAGGAGGGCGGTGTTTGATTTTGTGGGTACCCAGAGACCCACCATTTGTTTCCTGCAGGAGGTACATTTAAAAGACCGTGGGGATGTAGTCAGCTTTAGTAGGGAATGGGGGTGGGGGGAGTCTGTATGGAGTGTGGGGGGGGTTCACTCTACAGGGGTAGGGTTATTGTTTGGGAGTAGGGAGGTGAGGGTGGAGGAGGTTTTTGTGGTTATTCAGGGGAGGGTAGTAGGGGCAGACATTGAATATAGAGGTTGCAAGCTGAGGGTAGTTACAGTGTATGGTCCACAGAGGGTAGCGGAGAGGGGGGAAATGTTTGAAGAGTTAATTACGTTTTGTATAACAAACAGATCCATTATTTTGGGGGGTGATTTCAATTGTGAACTGGGGGGAGGGGGGGACACAAGTGTGAGAAAGTTGGAGGGATTGATGAGGATGTTTAAGTTAGTTGATGGGGGGAGGGAATTAACACCTCGAATGGACAGTCCCACATGGCGTAACTCGCAGGGGGTGTCCAGGAGACTGGACTACATTCTTTTTTCAGAATCCTTGGGCCTGTTGTCAGGCAGGGTCGTTCCGACCTTCCTTTCCGACCACGACGGAGTGCTTTTCTGCGTCCGGGCTGGTGGTCCGGTCTTTGGTCCAGGATACTGGAGGTTGAACTCCAGTGTCTTGGAACAGGATGAGTTCGTGGCCAGCTTTGCTGTCTTCTTCCGGGGCCTGGAAGGGATCAGGCCGCTTTGTACGGGTGTGATGGAGTGGTGGGAGGTAGCCAAGGAGCGGATCAGAGAGTTTGCAGTTAGGTACGGTAGAAGGAAGGCGCGGGAGGCGAGGAGGGAGGTGTCTCGTCTCCAACGGCTTCTCGAGCTCGAGTACGCTGTCGGTAACGAGAGCGGCACTGTAGATCAGCGGGCTTGTGACTCCCTTAAAGCGAGGCTTAGGGATGTCTATGAACGTAGGGCTCGTGTGTACCTGATGCGCACACGTCACGACTTCATGGAGAAGGACGAGACGTGCTCCGCAGCCTTCTTCAGCTCTGTACGGGCTGGAAAGGTCAAACATGTACACACGGGGATTATAGATGAGCAGGGTAGAGTCGTGACTGGGGTGGATGAGATGGTGCGTGCTGCCACTCTCCATTACCAGTCCGTTTTCGTGGAGAGAGATGTAGATGTAGGGGGAGGGGAGGTGATGTTGGATCTCCTAACCCGGTGGGTGCCGCTTGACATAGCGCAAGCTATGGAGGAACCGCTCACACTCGAAGAGCTCGAGAGTGCCCTCCGTAGAATGGGAAGGCGGAAGGTGCCTGGCATCGACGGGCTACCGGCTGAGTTTTACCTCAAGTTTTGGGGCATACTTGGTCCGGTGGTCCTGGAGGTGTTATCCGAAGTACTCCGCACAGGAGTTTTGGGAGGGTCTTTGGCCAAGGGGGTGATTTCCCTCCTTTTTAAGAAGGGAGACGCCTCCGACTTAAAGAATTGGAGACCATTGACCATGCTGTGTGTTGACTATAAACTGCTAGCAAAGGTCCTTGCGGACAGACTAGGCACAGCGCTCCCCTACGTCGTCCACGAGGATCAGACGTGCGGAGTGGCGGGGCGTTCCTTGAGGTGGAATCTCCTCCTCATTAGGGACGCCATCGCATGGGCGGAAGACAGGCACCTGCCACTAATGGTGGTTGGTCTCGACCAGGCAAAGGCGTTTGATAGGGTTCACTTGGATTTTCTTTTTCGCGTTTTGGGTAGGCTAGGGTTTGGTAGGGTTTTTGTTGGGTGGCTGCGTACATTGTACGCAGCAGCGGGGAGCACGGTTTCTGTTAATGGTCACCTTGGGGAGTTTTTCAGGTTGCACTCGGGGTTGAGACAGGGGTGTCCGCTGTCACCCCTTCTCTACGTCCTTTATATGGAGCCCCTAGCTGAAGCCATTAGGGCTGACGCGGGTGTGTCGGGATTCCTGGTACCAGGTAGCGGAGGCCTGAGGGTGAAGTTGTCTCAGTACGCAGATGACACCACCCTGCTATTGGACAACGACGCAAGCCTAACCTGTTCTTTGGAGATTTTCCAGGAATTCGGCCGGGCGTCTGGCGCAGATCTCAATCTCGCCAAGTCCTCGGTCAAGTTCTTTGGGCGGTGGAAAAGTAGGACGGAGGTACCAGGGGGGCTGTCGCTCTGTGAAGGGCCCCTGAGGATCTTGGGGGTCGATTTTGAGTCAGCCCAGAACGCCACGGCCAACTGGACCAGGCGTCTGTTGGCAGTCCAGAGGAAGCTAGGTCTCTGGAAGACTAGGACTCTGACCTTGATTGGAAAGGTCCTAGTTCTGAAGGTAGACATATTGCCGTCTCTCCTGTATTTGGCGTACGTGTACCCGTTGTCGGCCAGCATGCGAAGGTCCCTCGTCCGGACCATATTCGACTTCCTTTGGGGAGGTCGGTACGAGTACGTGACGAGGGCCCGGATGCTGGCGGACATTGAGGCGGGCGGGAGAGATGTGCCACACCTCCCGCTGAAACTGGACTGCATTTTTGTTTCGTTTTTACTTAGGGAACTGGCCGCTCCGGTGGTTCATCCATCAGGCTACTTCCTACGACTGTATTTCACTAACTCGGCAAGGCGCCTGATGGTCTGGGACAACCAGACCCCCCGGGTGGAGCAGCTGCCGCTGCACTACCAACACGCGGCAAGGTGGCTGCGGGCTCATCCTGTAGCCTTGGACCCGGCCATCGGCCTGGAGCACAGAGTACTCTGGTCGGAGGTGAGGTCGGAGATGGAGGACCCACCCGTGGTTGGCATCCCTGCCACAGTGTGGTTGGGGATCCAGCCGCGGGGCCTAGACAACAGGCTCAAGGATTTCAATTGGCTTGTGCTACACCGCTGCCTGCCGGTGCGGGACAAAATGTACCGGCACGGTATTGTGAGGTCTCCTGGATGCCCCCGGGCTGCATGCACAGGTGGGGAGACTGTGAGGCACGTCATGTGGGACTGTCCATTCGCAGGGGGGGTGTGGGACAGGGCGGGGGTGTTATTAAGGAGGGTCAACAGAGTTTTTGTGCTGGACTGGGTTAAGGTAGAGAGGGGGTTGGTCCTGCTCTGGCTGATTATTAGCCTCTTTAAAAGGGGCTTGTGGTTGGCCAGGCAGGATCTGGTCGAGCGCAACAGGGACTGGGGAGTAGAGGGGGTGGTTAGGAGGGTGGAGGGAGATCTGGTTGGTCGGATAAAGGGGGAGGTGCAGAGATGGGGGCATCATGCCGCTCTGGAGAGGTGGAAGGGGGGTTTGGGTCTGGTGTGAGGGAGAGGTTTTGGTAGTTAGGATTTTTTGGGGTTCAATGTGCATGTTTCATGGTCATGGGTAAGTGGGAATAAAAGAGTAATACAAATGGGATAGTGGTGGATGCGGTATTATGGAATGTGTGGGAGACAGGGCATGCAATGTGTCATATTATGTTTTGAATGTTATGGTTTTAATTAACAAATACGTGAGGCATTTTTTTGTTTTTGTCTATGTAAAGGATTGTAAATGATGTACAGAAGTTTCATAATAATAATAAAAAATAAAATAAAAACTGTTCTTATCAGTTTAATATCTGATATGTCCCCTATATGGGGACTAAATATTAAACGGATTTTTTGACTCAGGAGTTGAAAAAGGGGCTTGCTCCGTTCACTCCACGCATCGACCCGGCATTGCAGTGCTGCCGGGAACGGTGCACTTTCTTCCGCCTTGTTGAATGGAAAAGAAACGGCCTGTTTGTAATAAACAGAGATGTGGCTGACGGTCAAAGAAATGTACTGTCATCTGCTGTGTACATGAGCCGTGCCGGCCAACTCTGCTGTCGCTTACGGCCATACCACCCTGAACACGCCCGATCTCGTCCGATCTCGGAAGCTAAGCAGGGTAGGGCCTGGTCAGTACTTGGATGGGAGACTGCCTGGGAATACCAGGTGCCGTAAGCTTTTTCATGAAAGGCATTGGCCAAAGCCATCTGCTGTGTACATGAGCCGTGCCGGCCACCTCTGCTGTCGCTTACGGCCATACCACCCTGTATAGTATTTCTGTGGAGCCTCTGGCCGCTCTAATTAAGGGGGATAAAAGGACAAGAGGCATAGAAATCCCAGGAGGGGGGCTTAGTGTAATACACCAATATGCGGACGACACAACAGTCACAGTGAGAGATA
Organism: Electrona antarctica; assembly: GCF_951216825.1. NCBI lineage: Eukaryota > Metazoa > Chordata > Actinopteri > Myctophiformes > Myctophidae > Electrona > Electrona antarctica. The sequence continues at coordinate 61,318,966 of NC_136809.1, read as the reverse complement.
TTGATAGTGTGAAAATAATAATGGAATACATAGATATGTATGGAAAGGCAGCAGGTGCAAAAATAAATGTGGATAAATCCGAAATCATGTATGTGGGAAAGATGAAAGAAAGTGCTTGTGGAATTCCATTTAAAGTAGGTGAGGGTTCTGTAAAGATTCTCGGGGTAAATATTGGTACAAATGGGACGGACGCAAGAGATATGACATGGACTGGTGTGTTGAATAAACTAAAGCAAACGCTGCATTTTTGGAAGCAGAGAAGGCTTAGGATAAAAGGGAAAGTTACTGTGGTCAATGCATTAATAATGTCAAGGTTGGTGTATGTTATAGGAACATTGGATATGCCAGAAAGCATGTATGAAGATCACGTGCCTTATTTCTATAAAGAGGTGTTTGAAGCTTGGACAAGGTTCCTACCGCAGATCACATATGAGTGTACAAACATGGATATGATTTTGAACCAACCTGTCTTTTTAAATCCAAGGGTAAAACACAATGGGACTTGGCTTTATAACAGAATATTTATGAAGGCCGGGTTAAACCAAGTCAAGGATTATGTATATGAAGTCATACCAGGTTTTTTACCTAAGAGTAAGGTACAGGAATATGATGATGATGATGTCAGTAAGGTAACAATATTGAATATGTACGAAAAAGTTAAGGAAAGCATGCCTAGAGAATGGGTGGAAGGAATAAACAGTGATGATATAGGAAAGGGAATAGTAACGATGCCTGAATTGAAAGCCGAAAAGAATGGAAAGAAAATAGAGCTGTGTAAAATGAAAGTAAAATACTTTTATCAACTCATGGTGACGAGAGAAATCAAAGTGCCAGCGTCCGAAAAAGTGTGGACAGGGGTATTTCCAGAAATGAATGTAAAAAATAACACCCGTGTGAACTGAGTGGTGCAAGGTCTTATATAGCCTGATCAGCTGTGGTCTGACGTAATGTCAGTGACCATAGTAACCATGCTCATTCTTTTGGGCCCCACGTACAGGTACACACAAACACGGATACAAACAAAGCTGGTTGTTGGAGTGGTTTGCACCACTCAAAAAGATATGGATGAATTTAAATGTGAAGTATAACAGCATTGCATGTGAAGACAATGACTTCATGCTTAGACACAATAGGATTTTTACAAATGTTGTTCTTCATCAGATTGATCGATCAGTAAAGAGGGAATGTGATGTGTGTGAATCAAATCCAGAAACCTTCCTGCATTTATTTCTAGAATGTAAGGGGCTGAAGGTCTTCTACAGCAAACTGAAAGAGTTCTTACTAAAAAACTGGAAACATGAGTTTATTGAAGGTTTTAAATGGAGGGAACTGATGTTGTTTGGGGTGAGTGAAAATAAAGGGAAGGTGAATACCAACCTACTGAACTTTGTGTTGAGCCATGCAAGGTATGCGATCAGGGCTAGGAGGAATCTAGCTCATTTTGAAAGGAAGAAGGTGAATGTGTGGCCTATTTTTGAATCCATAGTGAAGAAAGATGTATCATATGTGTTCAAATATGACATTTGAACGGTTCTTTGGGGATTGTGATACATTTATCACCATGTCACCTGATGATAAATTAATGCTTACATTTTGAATTGGTAAAATGATAAAAGGGGAAGGGGAATGTATGATGTAGCAAAAGTCTGTATTCTGTCATGATTTATTTTGTTTTAATTTTCTTTTAATATGATTTATCTTGGTTGATTTATGTATATTGTTTCTGCACGGAAATGTAAATATGATTTTTTACAACGAAAAACCCCAAAAAAACACGCCCGATCTCGTCCGATCTCGGAAGCTAAGCAGGATAGGGCCTGGTCAGTACTTGGATGGGAGACTGCCTGGGAATACCAGGTGCCGTAAGCTTTTTCATGAAAGGCATTGGCCAAAGCCATCTGCTGTGTAGATGAGCCGTGCCGGCCAACTCCGCTGTCGCTTACGGCCATACCACCCTGAACACGCCCGATCTCGTCCGATCTCGGAAGCTAAGCAGGGTAGGGCCTGGTCAGTACTTGGTTGGGAGACTGCCTGGGAATACCAGGTGCCGTAAGCTTTTTCATGAAAGGCATTGGCCAAAGCCATCTGCTATGTACATGACCCGTGCCGGCCTCCTCTGCTGTCGCTTACGGCCATACCACCCTGAACACGCCTGATCTCGTCCGATCTCGGAAGCTAAGCAGGGTAGGGCCTGGTCAGTACTTGGATGGGAGACTGCCTGGGAATACCAGGTGCTGTAAGCATTTTCATGTCGGCAGACTGAATGACAAAACACTAGATCATGTGCAGCACTAACTTGTTGCCCCCCCCCCAAAGCGTATAGGCCACACCCACATCATTAAACCGCACCCCCAATCCAACAGGCCACACAACATGCCCCCCGAGCTGTTAGGCCACGCCCACAGCTTTGAACCATAGCCCTGAGGTGATAGGCCACACCCAGAGCTTTAAACCACACCCTCCCAAGCCGACAGACCACGCCCACATTTTAAACAACCCCCCACCCCCTCAAGCCGATTGGCCAAGACCACACCCTTAAACCACAACCCCCAAGGTTACAAGCAACGGCCGTAGCTTTAAACCGCAGCCCCGAGCCGAGGCCCGTGGGCGGGGGTGCGGCCGAGGGGGAGGGGGGTGGAAGGAGTACATGAATTCCGGAGTGCAAGTGAAAAATCTTCAAAGCGTGGAAAAGCATGAAAAGCGTGAAAGACACACAATGTGGCGTTTTGCCCGGCTCTCCACGTGGCCCCTGGGAGCCTTGTCACCCTGCCTGGGTGCCCACTCAGAACTCGGCTAAAGTGGGTACCCGGCTCTCCACCCGAACCCGGGTAACCCACGGGGGAGGGGGGTGGCATGGGCCAGCCTCTAACGTGACTTACGGGGTACGAGTGTAAAATCTTCTATGTGTGGACAGCAGAAAGCCGTTTTGCCCGGCTCTCCACGCGGACCCAGGGAGCCTTCGGCACCAGGCCCGAAGCCAGCTAAACCCACAACCCGGCTCTCCATCCGAACCCGGGTACCCACTCTTAAGCACCCCCCTAGAATCTTCACCATTAGCTACGGGCATTAGCTGTGTGGCAGCGGTTGCTGAACGGTTTCCGGAGCGGTCTTGATACCGGAAGATCACCAGTTCGTATCCCCGGACCGGCACATTAAAATTACCACCGCTGAAGTGCCCTTGAGCAAGGCATTGAACCACTACCATGAAATGTTCTATGAGCAGGGCCTGGCTGTAAACAAGTATCTGATGCTTAGTCCAGTTACCCTGGGTAAATATAGTAACTTTGCTTTGCTTTGCTTTACAGCGGCCCCTGGGACTCCAAATCCCTTTTCAAACCACACACTTTTGCTTCAACACTCAACAGCCTGTTTGGCTCAGTGCACTAGTGCGCTTGGCTGTAAACTAAGAGGTTGGTGGTTCAAATCCACCTCTGGGACGATGGTGGTTTTAACAGGATCCCAACCAGTACTGTTTAAACGTTCAAGCTCTATTTGAACCCAGCTAATATCCCTTTATATAGAATCCTGATCTGTTCAGGGTGGTGGGCGGGCAATGGCGTAGTGGTCAATGTAACTGCGCCCCCTTGTGCTTCTCCAAAGTGTCCATGTTTTCCACTTTTTAAACATTTTAACAACGCCTACCCCACCCCCACTACCGACGCCCATGCACCTCCACCCCCCTATTTCAGGTGCGAGCTTTCCAACGGTGCCAATCCCGAGCCTCTGCGACCAACGGAAGTTGTTGAAAATGGCTACCTACAAGCATGCATGTAGATGGGCCACTTTTGTCATTTTTGAAATGTTATGAAAATAGCAGATCTGCAAGCTTGCATACTCCAGGGTGCGGTAAGCATCTACCAATGGGTCCTTAGAGAGGTCACAGAGGTCATTGTTATGCTAATGCCCAAGTGGGTATATGGTGATGACTAAGTGGGTATCAGACCGGATGGGAATGTCTTTAGCCTAGGAAGCAGACTTCACAGCAGTCAGTTTAAGGGTTGTCGCTTCTCGGCCTTTTGGCTAAGATCAAGTTGAGACACATATCGAGACAGAGCGAAAAACTACGTTTTGAAGGATTTATTCGACATGGAGGCCGGGAGCGTTTCTCTGGCTGAAAACGCATCCATGATGGCTTCCACGTCCGGGCAAACACTGCCAAGGGCTGGATTACGGAATACAGTAAGGTTCCGATGGAGGAAGGCGGCATTTTCAATGCTGCAGCGCGAGGCGTTTGGACGGAGCATATTATTGGGACAGCTCAAGTTGAAGGTGGAGCACGTTTACTGCCTACAGAGCAACACACTGGAGAGGAGCTTTGATGTGACGTTCACTTCTACTGGTGTAGCTGAGGGCGTGCTGAATATCTGCAAGAGGAAGGAGGGTGAGAAACCATTTTCTGACTATGAGATTTTGAACCTGGAAAGGCCTAATTTCAAGCTAATCACGGTACAGATGTACAACCCGTATGTCACGGGGGACCAGATCTCAAGATTTCTGTCTGTGTACAGGGAAGTGTTGGCTGGAAACAGAAAAATTGCAGATGGGTTGGGCTTCTGGACTGGCAAGACCCAGTTCCAGGTGCTGCTGCGGGACGACCAAGGTGGCTTTGAGGGGATGGCGCACCCTCCGGCCCAATTCAGCATCGCCGGAGACAAGGGATTCCTTTTTTACAACAGGCAACCGCCTTATTGCAGGAGGTGCAAAAAGCATGGCCACAAGGAGGGCGCATGCGGCTTTGTGTGGTGTCGCCACTGCACGGCCTACGGGCACGAGTCCTACAGGTGCCCATTCCCGAGGGCCTGCAGAGTTTGTGGGAGTAAGGACCATGAGGACAGTACTTGCCCAAGGTGGGCGTATGCCCGTGCGGCCGGAGCCGGCGACAGCGGAGGGCGAGGGGACGGTGCGGAGCGGGAACCCTGAAGCGGTGCTCGCCCTGAACCTGGAGCTTGGATCAGATGCTGGACCGGAGCCGGCAACAGAGGAGGAGCCTGGCGGAGGTGCTACGGGGGGGGGGGGGGGGGGTGGTAGGAGCAGCAGATGGACAGTGTGGGGGGAGGCGGGGTCGGGAGTGGCGGAGAGGGGGACGTTTACGTGGAATGTACAGACCAGATGGAAGTGGGTGGGGCGGAGGGTTCTGCCGAGGGGGGGTCAGGTGGAAATGTTAGGAAGAAGAAGAGTAGGAAAACCAGAAGTGCTGAGGGCAGAGAGGGGAAGAAGGCCAGAATGGAGGGGGGGAGGTGGTGGTTTCAACAGAGTAGGCGGAGGAAGAGGCGGTCGGGGGGGAGGGGCAAGATAGGAGAGAGGGGGGAGGAGAGAAGGTGAGGGAGGAGGGTGGGGAAGAAGTGGGGCAGGAGGTGGGGGAGAACAGCGACGTGTCGAGTTTCGACCAGGCACAGACCCCAAGAGAGATAAGGGGTGGTATGGAAGTGCTTTTCACACCAGGGAAACTGAAGAAGCTTTTGGCTGTGACAGCCGTGGGGGACAGCAAGGAAGCGGGGGGTGGGGAAAGCTCGGAGCAGAGTGAAGAAGAGGGTGGACATGGGAAGGGCCTTACTCTGTCCGAGTCGGACCTAAGTGATGGATTGGGGTTGATTTCTCGAGTAGTCCCAGATTGTGGGGACGACTCTGATGCCTGCCCCTGATGTGTTTTTTGTTGTGTGTCGTTTTTGTATCCTCTAATTTAAAATGGATGGATCTCTGAGTGTGGGGTCATTCAATGTGAGGGGTCTGAGGGACAATGTCAAGAGAAGGGCTGTTTTTGATTTTATGAGAGCTCAGGGACCTACAATTTGTTTTTTGCAAGAGGTGCACCTGAGGGATCGTGGGGATGTGCTTAGATTTAGTAGGGAGTGGGTGTGGGGGGAGTCGGTATGGAGTGTGGGAGGGGTTCACTCATCAGGGGTGGGGATACTGTTTGGGAGTAGGGAGCTGAGGGTGGAAGAGGTGTTTGTAGTGCGGCAGGGGAGGATAGTAGGGGCAGACATTGAATATCGAGGTTGCAAGCTGAGGGTATTTACAGTGTATGGTCCACAGAGGGTGGCGGATAGGGGGGAAATGTTTGAAGAGTTAATTCCGTTTTGTGTAACAAACAGGTCCATTATTTTGGGGGGTGATTTCAATTGTGAACTGGGGGGATTGATTGATTGATTGATTGATTGAAAAATGTATTAACAGTTTGCAGAATTACAGTACATTTCAAGCACAAACTCAATACAAAGGCTGTTAACTGTGAGTGGACGACCCAATTAAGCATTACACTTGTTTCCAATAGGGTCCACCATGTTCAATTCATCAAAAACATTTAGAGACTCTATATAGACAAAGGACAGAACAGGAATTCATCATAAAGGAGGTAAAAAGGGAAAATAAACATATACAGTGAGGGAAAAAAAGGGGTTCAGCTCCGTTCATTTGTTTGTTTTCCTTGGAGGAGCTGCGTTGGGTCCCCAAGTCGGCTCCGTGGCCGTACCTTGAGTTGGCTGTGTGGCCGTGACCGTCTCTTGAGTTGTCCTTGTGTTGGGTCCCCAAGTCTGCTCCGTGGCCGTACCTTGAGTTGGCTGTGTGGCCGTGACCGTCTCTTGAGTTGTCCTTGCGTTGGGTCCAAAAGTTGGAGGGATTGATGAGGCTGTTTAAGTTAGTTGATGGGGGGAGGGAATTAACACCTCAAATGGACAGTCCCACATGGCGTAACTCGCAGGGGGTGTCCAGGAGACTGGACTGCATTCTTTTTTCAGAATCCTTGGGCCTGTTGTTAGGCAGGGTCGTTCCGACCTTCTTTTCCGACCATGACGGAGTGCTTTTCTGCATCCGGGCTGGTGGTCCGGTCTTTGGTCCAGGATACTGGAGGTTGAACTCCAGTGTCTTGGAACAGGATGAGTTTGTGGCCACCTTTGCTGTCTTCTTCCGGGGCCTGGAAGGGATCAGGCCGCTTTGTACGGGTGTGATGGAGTGGTGGGAGGTAGCCAAGGAGCGGATCAGAGAGTTTGCAGTTAGGTACGGTAGAAGGAAGGCGCGGGAGGCGAGGAGGGAGGTGTCTCGTCTCCAACGGCTTCTCGAGCTCGAGTGCGCTGTCGGTAACGAGAGTGGCGCTGTAGATCAGCGAGCTTGTGACTCCCTCAAAGCGAGGCTTAGGGATGTCTATGAACGTAGGGCTCGTGGGTACCTGATGCGCACGTGTCACGACTTCATGGAGAAGGACGAGATGTGCTCCGCAGCCCTTTTCAGCTCTGTACGGGCTGGAAAGGTCAAACATGTACACACGGGGATCATAGATGAGCAGGGTAGAGTTGTGACTGGGGTGGATGAGATGGTGCGTGCCGCCACTCTCCATTACCAGTCCTTTTTCGTGGAGAGAGATGTAGATGTAGGGGGAGGGGAGATGATGTTGGATCTCCTAACCCGGCGGGTGCCGCTTGACACAGCGCAAGCTATGGAGGAACCGCTCACACTCGAAGAGCTCGAGAGTGCCCTCCGTAGAATGGGAAGGCGGAAGGTGCCTGGCATTGACGGGCTACCGGCCGAGTTCTTCCTCAAGTTTTGGGGCATACTTGGTCCGGTGGTTCTGGAGGTGTTATTGGGAGTATTGGGAGGGTCTTTGGCCAAAGGGGTGATTTCCCTTCTTTTTAAGAAGGGAGACGCCTCCGACTTAAAGAACTGGAGACCATTGACCATGCTGTGTGTTGATTATAAACTACTAGCAAAGGTCCTTGCTGACCAACTAGTGCTGACTAACAGCACTCCCTTACGTCGTCCACGAGGATCAGACGTGCGGAGTGGCGGGCGTTCCTTGAGGTGGAATCTCCTCCTCATTAGGGACGCCATCGCATGGGCAGAAGACAGGCACCTGCCACTAATGGTGGTTGGTCTCGACCAGGCAAAGGCGTTTGATAGGGTTCACTTGGGCTTTCTTTTTCGTGTTTTGGATAGGCTAGGGTTTGGTAGGGTTTTTGTTGGGTGGCTGCGTACATTGTATGCAGCAGCGGGGAGCACTGTTTCTGTTAATGGTCACCTCGGGGAGTTTTTCAGGTTGCACTCAGGGGTGAGACAGGGGTGTCCGCTGTCACCTCTTCTCTACGTCCTTTACATGGAGCCCCTAGCTGAAGCCATTAGGGCTGACGCGGGTGTGTTGGGATTCCTGGTACCAGGTAGCGGAGGCCTGAGGGTGAAGTTGTCTCAGTACGCAGATGATACCACCCTGCTATTGGACAACGACGCTAGCCTAACCCGTTTTTTGGAGATATTCCAAGAATTTGGCCGGGCATCTGGTGCAGATCTCAATCTCGCCAAGTCCTCGGTCAAATTCTTTGGGTGGTGGAGAAGTAGGACGGAGGTACCAGGGGGATCCCTGAGGATCTTGGGGATCGACTTTGAGGCAGCCCAGAACGCCACGGCCAACTGGACCAGGCATCTGTTGGCAGTCAAGAGGAAGCTTGGTCTCTGGAAGACTAGGACTCTGACCTTGATTGGGAAGGTCCTAGTTCTGAAGGTAGACATATTGCCGTCTCTCCTGTACTTGGCGTACGTGTACCCGTTTCCGGCCAGTATGCGAAGGTCCCTCGTCCGGACCGGTATTCGATTTCCTTTGGGGAGTTCGGTACGAGTACGCGGCGAGGGCCCGGATGCTGGCAGATATCGAGGCAGGCGGGAGAGAGGTGCCACACCTCTCGCTGAAACTGGACTGCATTTTTGTTTCGTTTTTGCTTAGGGAACTGGCCGCTCCGGTGGTACATCCATCAGGTTACTTCCTACGGCTGTTCTTCACGAACCCGGAAAGGCGCCTGATGGTCTGGGATAACCAGACCCCCCGGGTGGAGCAACTGCCGTCGCATTACCAACACGCGGCAAGGTGGCTGCGGGCTCATCCTGTAGCCTTGGACCCGGCCAACGGCCTGGAGCACCGAGTGCTCTGGTCGCAGGTACGGATGGAGGTGGAGGACCCTCCTGTGGTTGGCATCCCCGCCACAGTGTGGGTGGGGATCCAGCCGTGGGGCCTAGACAACAGGCTCAAGGACTTCAACTGGCTTGTCCTACACCGCTGCCTGCCGGTGCGGGACCAGATGTACAGGCATGGTATTGCCAGGTCTCCTGGATGCCCCAGGGCTGTATGCACGGCCGGGGAGACTGTGAGGCACGTCATGTGGGACTGTCCATTTGCAGGGGGGGTGTGGGACAGGGTGGGGGTGCTATTAAGGAGGGTCAATGGAGTTTTTGTGCTGGACTGGGTTAAGGTCGAGAGCGGGTTGGGGAGCACAGTAAGGAACAGGGGGGAAAGGTTCCTGCTCTGGCTGATTATTAGCCTCTTCAAAAGGGGCTTGTGGTTGGCCAGGCAGGATCTGGTCCAGCGCAATAGAGACTGGGGAGTGGAGGGGGTGGTTAGGAGGGTGGAGGGAGACCTGGTTGGTCGGATAAAGTGTGAGGTGCAGAGATGGGGGCATCATGTCGCTCTGGAGAGGTGGAAGGAGGGTTTGGGATTGGTGTAGGGGTGTGTTTTCGACTGTGAGGCATTTTTTTGTGAACCACTTTCATGATTTATGTTATGGTATGGGGGAATAAAGTTGTAATGCAAACGGGATAGGAGGGAGGGGATTACAGAACGTTTTGTGATCAAATGAATTGTTGTATGACTGACTGTAAAATAAAAAAAATAAAAAAAATAAAAAAAAATCTGTTCTTATCAGTTTAATATCTGATATGTCCCCTATATGGGGACTAAATTCAGGAGTTGAAGAAGGGGCTTGCTCCGTTCACTCCACGCATCGACCCGGGATTGCAGTGCGGCCGGGAACGGTGCACTTTCTTCCGCCTTGTTGAATGGAAAAGAAACGGCCTGTTTGTAATAAATAGAGATGTGGCTGACGCATATTGTTTTAACCATGTTTCTATGGTCAAATAAATGTACTGTCATCTACTGTACATGAGCCGTACCAGCCACTTCTGCTGTCGCTTACGGCCATACCAGCCTGAACACGCCCGATCTCATCCGATCTCGGAAGCTAAGCAGGATAGGGCCTGGTCAGTACTTGGATGGGAGACTGCCTGGGAATACCAGGTGCCGTAAGCTTTTTCATGAAAGGCATTGGCCAAAGCCATCTGCTGTGTACATGAGCCGTGCCGGCCAACTCCGCTGTCGCTTACGGCCATACCACCCTGAACACGCCTTTAATGTTACATATTTGTAATTACATTACATGTAATTACAAATATGTTGTCCATTCGGGTACTATTATGACTTACGATAACATTTCATGCAAACACACAAGCAGGACACATGTAAAACCTTCCATCACTGCAGGGACTTGAACCGCATTTCAGAAACCTGAAAGTACCTTCTACCAGTGATTGTTTAGGCCATGCTAACATGTCCTTACTTGCATGATAAAGTAAAACATCTGCTGATGCACAAACCTGGAATCATTGGATGATTCTGCCTCTCGCAACAGACACCGTCCTCCAGGCGACCCGTCCACAGCTGATGAGACCCCGGCTTGTGTCCAAGTGGATGCTCCAGGCGCTGTGCGTGAAAAGGTATAAAATGTGATAAGAATAGATTAAGCACCAACAGAGCTTTCCTTCATTGTTTACTGTTTTTTCTTTAAATGAATGAATTAATGATTAATTATTAGGATGTGAGAGTTGTTCCATACTGAGCATATTGTAGATCTTATATTTCTGAATTCACATGCAAGTACAGAAATGGTGTTGCAAAGCAAAATAAAGCGCTGGTAGTGTACTATCCGAGCTTCTGCCTGCTGACTGCCTCACCTGTATGTTTACATTCAATATGAAATGCACTATTTCAACAGTGTTAAGATGCTGAGTTTAGAATACCCCACCTGAAACCCACTTGTAATGTTCATCTCCATCTCAAGTCCATCTCATTTAAAAATTATCTCTGCTGTTTCTCTGAACATAGTTGGTTGGATGTAACTTTTTCTGAATGGCCTATGTATTAATTGCAGCTTTAATTCAATACTTAACTGAGGGTAATGTTATATTAATGTCAATTTGAGTTGCTATACAAATGCTCATTTAACCCATTCTGAACCCCTTTTGGTGTTTTAAGCATTATGTTATACTTCAGCTATTGCAAAATAGCAGATCTACAAGCTCATAGCATGGCACCGACTGCTATTTTTGAAAACCGGGGGGTGCCTGGAACAACATATTTTCAGATGGGGGTCCACGGCCAAATAGAGATAATTCTGGGGTAGGGCTGTCGCGGTTACTTAATTTAAACCGCGGTGTGATCAAGTGGCTCAGAAGCGCGATATGCGATAGTGTGCGATAGTGGCCAGTTGACCACGCCCCCTAAACAAAAAAGATTCCTACATTTCTATATTAATAAGCAATAAACAAAAGTTACACTTATCTGTACTTTACTGTGTTGCTTTTTAAATGGCAGAGATGAGTGTTTAACCCTGTATTTAAAATTAATGTTCAATTAGGCTTGGTCTTCATTAATTTAATAATGGTGCAAAACGAATGCAGTAAATAAAAATGAAACACCTTACACGTTACACCAGTGAGTCTTCAATGTGTCTCCACCACCACCCCAAAAAACATGAAGCAGACAAAGCACACAAATGAAGTTCAGGCAGCTGTATTCAATTTATTAAAAGTGCCAAATATATCATTTACAGCAAGTTACGGGCCTATAATTTACCGCCCGCCGCCCAACAAAGGCCTAAAAGCTCTGCGACATTAGACATCTTGAATGAGGTAGGTACGTAACGTGACCATCCGTCTAAATTAATAGTGCAATGAACAGCAGCATTACAAAACGTAGAGCTAATACAATCAGAAAAGCGGTCTATTGCCTGTCTTACAAGTTAAAACGTTTAGTTACAAAATGACCCGTATACCTGCAACTTAAGGCCCAACAGGGCCAGGCTCAGCGGCCTCACAGCATTATAAAACTTAGAGCTAATACAATCAGAAAAGCGGTCTATTGCCTAATTGGTCTTACAAGTTAAAACGTTTAGTTACAAAATTACCTGTATACCTGCAACTTAAGGCCCAACAGGGCCAGGCTCAGCGGCCTCACAGCGCAAGACAGTATTTGTCAAAAAACAAACTCACATGCAACATTAACAAGTGCTATAAGAAGTTCAGCAGCCTCACAGCGCAAGACAGTATATTTGTCAAAAAACAAACTCACAAGAACATGGTACAAATCAAAAATTAATGATCAATGAATGATGCAACATTAACATCAACATTTGTGCAAAACAGAACAGAATCAGAAAATAAAAATGAGGCTCAGAGGCCTACAGAGTGCGCGACACTTTAGTCAGACATCAGTCTTATTTAATGAGCTATTCGTCAAATGCAGACCCAATCAAATAGTGCAAAACAATAACAGTAAAAGAGGGGAAATAATATAAAGCCCTGTAGGCTATAGGCGCAATCTTTGTGGCCTAATTGCAATTGCAAATATCAATGCATTGAAAATAATGCACAACAAAACTATTTACATTAAATGCACTATATGACAGGGCAGGCTATACTTGCGTCTTTAGCAATGGAATGGCCTACTCGATTACATTCTTGTTGCGCGCAAGGAAAACCAGCATGTCCACCTTATGTGGCTTCAGAGAGGATCGCAAATTGGTGACGATATTCCCCGCTGCGCTGAAAACTCTCTCGGATGGTGCACTTGTAGCACAAATGCACATGTACTTGCGTGCAATTTTAGACAGCAGAGGGAATCTCGCCTGGTTTTCACGCCACCAGACAAGAGGCTTGGCATTGGTGTCGATAGGGTCCTCCTGCAGATAGCGAGTGAGTTCAGTTTCAGCTTGAACTCTCTTGGGCACATTCAAAGCAGGAGCCCCGGTCGTGGATTTCAGCAGGTCACCAAGAGTCTTTTTTTTTTTGGCTGGAGGTGGAATTGCTGCGCCCGGCGCCGCGGCGGCCGCGGCGGCCCGTCCCTCGGCCTCGGCCTCTCTGTCAGGAACAAGCAGCAGCATCTCGTCAAGGAGTGCGAATTTCGTTTCCTCCACATCCTCAATCCGAGTGCGTCTTGTGTTGGTGCCAGAACCTCGTCATTCAGGAGTTTCAGAACGGGTTTGACACTTGACACACAGTAACATAGTTCTCGCCAGACAGCAGATCCGTGAATTCAGCCACAGGTTTCAATGCTCCGTTCACAGACTCCAGAACACAGATCTCTTGCCTGGTTGGAATTAAATGCTCGTTTTCCCGGGTATCCAAAACTCTCTTGATAGCTGGCATTTGCTTCAAGACCCTGTCCACCATCTTCTGTTTGCTGCCCCACCTCGTAGAAACATCCTGCACAGAATATAATGAAAGGTAAATTAGCCTAAAGCATATGCCTTATCATTATAGGCTATTTAACTAAATCACATTAAGTTACATTAATTATTAGGCTATATTTCTTTACAGACTATAACGAAATATAGCCGTGTGTGTGTGTGTGTGTGTGTGTGTATATATATATATATATATATATATATATATATATATATATATATATATATATATCACACAGGTGTGATTTTTTTTATTAGAAGAAATATAGGCCAGAACAGAACATAACTGTCACTGTCAGACAGTGAATATGAATTTATTATTAATTATAAACTAGCCATCTATGTTATAATTTTACCTGGATCAGGCAGTGCGTATCCAATTCGAGATCCTCTTGTGCTCTCTTGAGATCTCTTCTCTTCAGCCAGCTCTTGGAGAACGTGTTCGCCAGACTTCGACACTGGGTCATTGCTTTCTCCGTTTTCTCTTTAGTCTTCGTGTCTTTGTTCATTGCGTTTGTCACTGCCAAGTGTAAATTATGTCCAAAGCAGTTAAGCCAAGGCCATTGTGCCTCTTTTGTTATTGCTGCTACGTTATTGGCCCCGTTGTCCGTAGTCATGCAAGACAGCTTGTCTTCACTCAGAGACCAGTCAGCCAACAACTGTTGCAGAGCTTCCGCAAGGTTTGCAGCGGTGTGATTCTGGGGCACAAACACGGTTTGGAGGCAATGTGATTTTAGAGCCCACTCGTTGGTCAGATAATGCACAGTTAACTCATGTGGATAACGCTACTCCACATGTCAGTTGTGGCGGAGAAGTAATCAACATCCCGGATCTCACTTTTGATTATATCTTTGACCAACTTGTACCTTTTCTCGACAGCGGTTTCAGAGAAGTAGGTTTTTCCAGGCAACTCGTACTGCTTGTCGAATTTGTGTAGCATTGCCTTGAAAGCAGGTTTCGTCACTGTGTAGAATGGCACCATCTCCTCCACAAGATATGATGTTACCGCGTCTGTAAGGCATTTATGCCTCTTACTTTCATGGCTGTATGGGGTAACTCGCGCATATGCTTCAGCTATAGCAAGCTGTCGGCTGGGCGGGCCGGCAGGAGCTGTGTTGGGGCCGTGTGGATCGTTGTTTTTCCCCGCGCCACCCGCTGCTGCAGCCCGCAATCCTGCTTCCACAGACGGATGGGTTGAGAGAAGATGAGCCCTCAGATTAGAAGTGTTTCCGCGGTTCACTGAGACTTTCTTCCCGCATATTTTGCACACTGGTATATCCAAGTTAGCTGGTTCTCCTTTTTCGTTTGGAACGAAGCCAAAGTGCTCCCAAACTGGGGATGAACAGTTGGGCTTTGACACCAGACCTGCTGCCATGTTGTAGTTGTTGTTTCTTGATTTGATCTGGAAGTGGATGATGACGTCACGTAACCTTTTCGCGCGCTGCTGCAGCAAAAAGGGGAACATGGGAGTTTGGCGCGAACCTGCGGTTTGTGCGGTTTTCTGCCCCCTTGCGGTATAAAATTGTAATAACGCGGTGTGCGATTAATGCGAGCGCGACAGCCCTATTCTGGGGGTCCTGGACATGAAAAGGGTTGAGCACCACTGACATAGAAACATGGGTTTTTCAGAAAACTGTCAGGATTTAGAAGACATTTTTTTAGAATCGGCCTCAGGTCTAAATGGGTCAAAAATGATATCAGCTGTTTGTGTCAGAGTTACAGAAATCAAATGAGTGATTGACTGTTTCAGAAACAAAAAACAGCTATTACTGTATCTGAGATGTTAATTAATACCTAGTCCTCTGGGTTCCTCAGGTGTTTAGTTGAGGTATTTAATTTAGTTTTTTATATACGTAGTGAAAACAGCAGATCTACAAGCTCACATTTGCAAGGCGTTGTGAGCTTGTAGATCGGCTGTTTTCACTACTTCAGAGTTGAGGGGGTCCTCACAAATAAAACATTTGAGAACCACTTGTACTAGTTGGACTCCTAATGGGCTTATTTCTTAGCTTTTTATTTTATGTATTCATGAAGTTACTGCAAAAAAATCACTGCATTTTGGTTTAATTCATTTTTTGGAAAATGTTTTGAAATAATAAAAGCTAATTTAGGAAACAACCATAACAGACGCAGTGTTTGGGAACCAGTGCTTTAGGGGATATGATAATTATGTCATATCCCCTCTCTTTTGGGATGAAGACAGATAGTCACTGACACTGACTACAGACACTGATGAAGACAGATACAGCTCTAAAGTCCACAGACTCAAAGCCAAATGTGAGAACCCAGATAACTAGTAAATAAATAGATACAGACAAGAGCTGCAACAGTCAATCTCCCCATTTCAGCATAAAGAATATAATTCATGTTACACTGAGCACTTTACACAACTCAGACACCGAGATCAGGGCTGCCAAGTCTCACGCTTTGAGAGTGAGAGTCACGCAATTTGACCTTTTACCACGCACCATGGCACACCTCCCATTTCTCACGCACGCACAATACGCACGCCGAGGGGTGCATAAAATGTGCCAAAAAAGCCAAGCCGGCTCTCAAATATAACAATTTTCTCCGCGGCTCTGCCGCGTAATAACAAGCGCCCATGTGTGCGTCCTCACAAACGGCAAAGTAGCCGATCTGCATGAGATCATGCAGTGCTGTTATATGCAGTAGAAGGGTAACCAGGCAGTGGACCACCAAATCGTTAGCAGGGTCCCTGACTGTGACGCATGGAAATGAGCCATGCAGAGTTTAACATCGCTTCAAAATATTTTTCATGGAAGACAATATAGCCTCCACAACAAGTGAGTAAGTGACTATTTCTCTTCTATAGAGATGTGGCGTCTCTTGCGTGACAAAGTCCTGTGTGTGTGTGTGTGTGTGTGTGTGTGTGTGTGTGCGATGGGGGAGCGGCCGCATCGCAACTTGTTAGTTCTGTTCAGAGAGGGGGAGAGAGAGAGGGGGAGGCAGAGAGAGAGAGAGCCCACAGATGTGTGGGCATGGGGAAATCATGGAATGATTTGAACTAAGACAATGTAAAAATAAGGCATTTTCCCAAATTCCAGTTTTCTGACTTTTTATTTCACAACATAGCCTATTCCCCAATTTCCACTGAGATTATGGGGTGAATGAATGTGGCCAGACCCATCTTCTCTTTCTGTCATAGTGTCCTGCATCAGATCATGTCCAAATCAGGTTCTCCAATCTCCAGTAGCCTCTTCAGTTTTTTTAAGATTTTTTGACTCCCTTACGGAGCTGTGTGTGTGGCTGGCTGGGTCTGAGCACTATGTGTGTGGCTGGCTGGCTGGGTATGAGCACGAAAACAGCGTGGTTGTTTTTCACCACCTATGCGCAACCAAACGCAAACACAAACACACATGCACATATTAACTGTATATATGATGATTTTGGGTGTGCCAGTACAGTACAGTACAGAAGAGGGACCCCGACACGGTAGCTCTGTCATTTCTCAACCGTTTCAGACGCGGGGTGGCACACGGGCACACCGGAACCGGCCCGGCCCCCCGGGCGTGTTCCTGGGGGTCTGGATGTTCCGGGGACCCCCGGGGCCCCCCACATGGTAACTCTGTAATTTCTTTTCTAATTTCTAATTTTTTTTCTGTAACCGTTTCGGACGTGGGGCGGCTCACAGGAACCGGCCCGGCACCCTGGGCTCTATCCTGTGGGTCTGAAACTTCCCCCTCCGGGGACCCTCACACGGAGTTGCACCACTCTAAGGTGGGATGTCTATATTCCTCTAGAATTGGCCTTTTTTAATGTTGATTTGGACTTTTTTAACATTGATTTAGACTCTAAATCAATGTTAAAAAAGGCAAAAAAAAATTGCTGCGTCGAACGCATTAGGACACTAAGGTCTCACTCTTGCCATTTTCTGAAACTTGGCAGCCCTGGACCGAGATGGATGACAAACATGTATTGACAGCATCAAGCGTTTTGCCACATTAAAGCCTTCCTTCATCATCTGGTCAGAAAAAGCCAATCAACAAGCTTGCAGATCGGCTATTTTCAACAAATCAAACAACTGTAGTTATGATGATGATAATAAAGTTCACAAAACGGAGCTCATTCCCTCAATCTGCTACATAATACACCAAGCTAAATATATTTAAAATAATGTTGAGTCATTTGGGGGTTCTAATGAGTGTAAGTGATCAGTGATTATGATCTATGGAACATTATATTTGGCTTGAACAGACTGTTGTATGGTCTACTGTCTGTGTTGTTGTGGCCATGCTAAAGCGCTAATTCCGTTAGCATCAGTCCCTTAAGGTCAAAGATAAGCAAATAAAAAAATCTAATTTAAACACGCAATGTTACATGTTTTTAGAGGCGTTGTGTTTCTTTTCTGTGGTCAATAAGTAGCCTACCTGCTGATGCTGCTTCCGCCCGTCCACACTGGTGTTGTTGATACAAAGCAGTGAGGCAAATGTAGAAATAATGTCGTAAAAACGTATATAACATAAACATCGGGATGTTGTTGGGACCCCACCAGCACATTGATACTGTAATTATTTCATCACAGTGCCTGTAAATTAATTCCGTGGCACAGTTCTCAGCACAGCTCCTCCGTCTACACAACAAGGCTGCCATGACACTTCTAAGCAGGGAGGGAGGGGGCATAATGAGAAGAAGGGAGGGTGGGGGCGAACGGAGACTGCAGAATGCATTGGAGTCAATGAGGGTAGCCCATAGAGTATAAAGAAGGATAGAGACTGATCTGGCGCGAAGCTCCGCCCCCTCCGCTATTCATGTCAGTTGAAGTTGCTCAGTGGCGTTTTGAAGCACCCGGAAGAGCCTTCTACTTCCGCCTTTTTTTTCAATTTGGGCACCAAAATGCGGAAGTGCAAACGCGCTCAACGTTAAAGCCCAGCTGCACGGGGTTTCCCAATCATACTTCCACGGGTCCGCCTGCAGTCCCTCCTCTTACCACTAGGGCCTAGTGATTCAACATTGGAAAGCCTCACTGGCACTTTGGGGTAGCCCAACGGAGACTTTGAGGGGGGCGTGGACATTCCTATGAACAGGAGGATGTGGGCGAACGGAGACTCCAGAATGCATGGTAGTCTATGAGGGAATTGACCGGAGACTTTGAGGGCGGGACAGTGCTATGAACAGGAGGGTGGGGTCGACGGACTGACTGTTTATGTCATTGCATTGGGGATGACTAAGAGATCCTGGGTTCGATTCCGGGCTCATGCAAGGCCTACTGTGAAAGATTTATTTTTGCAACAAGCAGTACCTGTTGAAATTACGTTCTTAATGTAATTGAGTGAATGATACATCCTAAGATGCACTGGGACACATCTTCAGTGATTGTGCCTGAGATCATCAGGGGTTTCGGGTCTTTCAACAATCATACCCCCTCCTTCAGGTGACCCAGCCGGGGTTGATCAAGCCCCAGCTTGTGTCCCAGTAGCATTGGCCCACAGATCGCTCCTCCTGATCCAAAGCCATCTAGAGGCTCTCTCTGCTGCCTCCATGGTGGATTTGATGGCTTTCCTTTTTGCAGCCTCCCTGATGCCAAGTAACGTGAACACCTTGCACAGTGAGCGGCCAGCAAAGCCTCTACACCCCACTTCAATGGGCTCGCAGCGTGCCTTCCAGCCTCCTCTTTGGCATTAATCGACCAGCTCCTGGTACTTTGCCCGCTTCCGCTCGTTCGCCTCCTCTATGCGGTCCTCCCAGGGAACTGTCAGTTCTATCAGTAGCACCTGCCTTGAAGATACTGACGAAAGCACAATGTCTGGCCTCAAAGAAGTTGTTGTGACGTGGTCTGGAAACTTGAGCTGCTTGACCAAGTCAACTTGTAGATCCCAGTCCACCGCTGAGGTGAGGAGGCCGGCTTCTGGTTTGGGCTGTGACTGCGGCTGCTCTCCAGCCCTGACAGAGGCAATGTTCCTCCTGCCATGTTGTTGCTTGCTGCTGTTGTTTTTGTCCATGACGTTAGAGATGGCTTCAGCAACAGTCTTCAGCACCTGGTCGTGCCGCCAACGGTAGCGGCCCTCTCCCAGAGCTTTAGAGCAGCAGCTTAGGATGTGATCCAGAGAGCCTTTCCTGGAGCACAGCACACAGGCTGGAGAGTCAACCATGCCCCAGAGATGGAGATTGGCTGGGCTGGGTAGGACATCGTAGACAGCTTGCACCATGAACTTGATGCGCAGGGGTTCTGCCTGCCTGATCTCAGACCAGGTCACCTTCCTCTCCAGCGCACCCTCCCACCTTGTCCATGCTCCCTGATGCTGCATGCCCACCATCCTGCTGGTCCGTTCCTCCTCAACCCCTGCCCGCACCTCCTTCAGGACTAGCTGGCGTTTGTCCTTACCGTGAACCTTCTCGTAGCGAGGTTGAGGAAAGGCTCCTAGCCCTGCACGTCCTGTTGCAACCGTGCCCACCAGAGCCCTATGTCTCAGCCGAGACTCAGCTACCTCCAGGCCTTCCTGAGCCCTCCACTTCCTGCCATTTCGCACCACAATGCCTGCTGATGCCACTTTCGAGTCCTTGGAGTCCCGGTAGAGCAAAGCCTCTCTGGTGCGAGAGACCCTGAACTCCTCATCAAGGCTGCTGAAAGGGAGCTGGAGTTTGTTGGTCTTCCCATACAGTGATGCACTGCATAGGCTGCGTGGAAAGCCCATCCATCGACGGAGGTAGCTACTGATATTCCTCTCTAGAGTCTCCACTGTCGACAAGGGCACCTCATACACCAACAGAGGCCAGAGTACCCGGGGTAGGATGCCATGCTGGTAAATCCACGCCTTAAACCGGCCAGGTAAGCCAGACTTGTCTACAGCCGATAGCCACGTCTCAAGCTCCTTGATGGTCGTTTGGATTGCTGCAGTATCCCTGAGACTACAGTTGAATACCTTACCGAGGCTCTTGACCGGTTTCTCAGTGATAGATGGGATTGCTGTGCCATCCACAAAGAAGTGGAACTTGTCCACCACTTTTCCCTTCTTCAGCACCATAGCCCTGGATTTAGTTGGTTTAAAGCTCATTCTTGCCCAGGAGATGAGCTTTTCCAGGCCCTGGAGTATCCATCTCGCACCGGGCACCGATGTAGTGGTGACAGTGAGATCGTCCATAAAGGCTCTGATGGGGGGCTGCCGAGTGCCAGACTTGGACAGAGGGCCTCTGCACTCCGTTTCAGCTGCCTTGACTACCATGTTCATGGCTAGGGCAAAGAGGCTAACTGAGATAGTACACCCAGTAATAATGCCCTTTTCAAGCCTGTGCCAATCTGATGTTATGCTCCCAGAAGTAACTCTGAGCCTGAAGTTCCCATAGTAATTCAGGATGAGGTCCATGATCTTCCTGGGTACATGGTGTCGGTCCAGGGTAGTCTCCACAAGCTTGTGGGGTATGGAGCCGAAGGCATTGGCAAGGTCGAGCCAAAGCACAGCAAGGTCTCCCTTACCCTCCTGCGCCTCCCTGATCAGCTGGGAAACTACACCGGTGTGTTCCAGGCATCCTGACACACCGGGGATACCACCTTTCTGGACTGAGGTGTCAATGTAGGCATCTGTCAACCTCCTAGAAAGGATGCTGAAGAAGATCTTCCCCTCAACGCTAAGGAGCGAGATAGTTCTGAACTGCTCCAGCTTGGTGGAATTATCTTCCTTAGGTATCCAAACACCCTCGGCCTGCCTCTAGTGGTCAGCTACAGTTCCTCTGCGCCAAATCACTCGCAGGATCTTCCAGAGGATTCTAAGGAGCACAGGGCAGCGCTTGTACACCTTGTAGGGTACTCCACTGGGTCCTGGAGCCAGTGGAGGCCACTTGATACGAGGCTGCTGAATTACTTTGCTGGGAGCTGGAGGGTTTATCACATGGAGGTTCTGGGCTTTCGGCCTAGTTTCTTTTTATGCTCTTTTCCGTGTTTCTGTAACAACGTTCTTTTGACGAGGTGAGGTTGTTAGCCCCACGCCCAACCCCCAACCTGGAGGACCAGGTGCTGTTTTTCGTCTGGCCTCTCCCCTGAGACCTGCCCGGCTTGGTTGAACCTGCCGGGGCTATGAACCCCCTCCGGTATAGCCCTCAGAATCACGGAGACACACAAGCTTTCCCACCACGACAAGGTAGCAACAAATAATATTGCACTTCCAACCAATTGTGACAATGAATCAACCTTGATTCAACTATGATATAATCAACATTGAAAGAACGTAGAATTGCATCAACATTGATTCAACTATACATCCATCCACCCATTAACATTGATTCAACTATACATCCATCCATCCATCATACATTGAAACAATGCTATTATTAAAGGGCCATGTCAACCTTCTTCTGTATGCCTAAAATATCAATTACTCAACTAGAAAGGTCGCAATTTTAAAATATTGCAAAGTGTGGTTGCCGCAGTGGCTTACATATGCCCCTCCCACTGATATTGCCAGCCAATTACAATGTCACGTCACCCCTGCGATCATGCGTAAGTAATTCGGAGGGGATTTATCCCCCAAAAATCATGTTTTTGCGACAAACGGTTACATTTTTCAAATTTGCGGCACCCCCTATGGATGAAAATGGAATTGCTTTTGGCTTTTGGTTGATTGAACCACCTGGGACATGTGATTCAAGTTTGGCATGGATCGAACATTTCGTTCGTGATTTATGGTATTTTTTGTAAAATAGGCCCCTCCTACTAACTTCGGACGACGATTACGGCCGAACAATACGCACTATCAAAATTCCGCCGTTCGAGTTTTCATTGGAAAGGTCCGGAGATCATGTGTGCCGATTTTTGTGAGATTTGGACAACATATGTAGGAGGAGGAGCAAAAAGTGTGTTTTGGCATAGTTCAACAAGGAACACACCAAAGTTGTCTAGTCAGTGATATCACTAATATACAAGTTTGGAGCAACCACCGCAGAAGAGTAACATTATTATTTTTTAAATGATGCATATTAAAAGCATACAAAGGATAAAATGCTGAAATGGTCCATTAAGTATGGGTATGCTATACTGCAGTGGTTCTCACCCTTTTAATACAAAGACTCCACATTGTCATATTTTTTGAGCCTCTGGATTGGCCATTTCCAAAACAATTTACAACATTCTCTATGAACAAAAACAAAACAGACCATTATTCATTTACTTATTTATTAGATTCAAACACATGGATCAGTGAGAAGTGCACATACAATTCCCAACATTTATTTTGCTACACTGAATTTGAAAACAAGTTACTCTATGCAGATTTTGATTACTGCTATTTTCAAAAGATTTGTATACATTGAAAGGGATGTGTATAATGAGTACTTTTGATACTTTAAGTACCATTTGAATCCAGGACTTTTACTTATATCTATATTGCAGCATTTATACTTTTACTTAACCCATTAAACCTGAGTCCGAGTCTGAAGCCTAACCTAAGGTTTGAAAAAAAAAAATGCTATGAGACAGGTTTATGTGACAATGCATCTGGCATTTAAGGTAAAATGAATAGGTTAGACCAGGTCTACTAATTACCCTTTTGCACTTCTGTACATTTCCAAGGGACACAAACTTAATGTCCTTGAACGACCCCAGTTCAACATGAACCAAAAACAGCCCTGAAAATCCAGGGGACACAATTAAAGAAACGTCCTCCCCAGTTCAACATGAACACCACATTAACCGTCCATCCATTTGTCCTGAAACTCCAGGGGACCAAGAAATCAGGCAGTCCTTCAGAACCAATAGGACCCCAGTTCAACATGAACGAAACAAACAGTCCAATTATCCAACTCCCATCAAACCCACTGGCTGTCGAGTAAATTAGCAAGTGCCTCCAACTCCATTTACTGTGACTTATCTTTCAAGAAAATAGTTAGTGTGCTCAAGTGTACAACGTGCCATGTCAAAGTAAATGTTCTATTACCTAAGACCATTAGTTTCAAATATGAAACAATGCCAAAAATTGGCAAAAGAAAGAATCATTCCACCTATCACACATCTAAACTTAAATATTTCTATGCCGAACACATCTAAGTGAAAAACGAATTATATATATATATACGTATACATAAAAAAATATAAATATATATTTTTAAATGTATTAATTACATTACTATTACTAACTAGAAAGGTCGCAATTTTAAAAAATTGCAAAGTGTGGTTGCCGCAGTGGCTTACATATGCCCCTCCCACTGATATTGCCAGCCAATTACAATGTCGCGTCACCCCTGCGATCATGCGTAAGTAATTTGGAGGGGATTTATCCCCCAAAAATCATGTTTTTGCACCATACGGTTACATTTTTGGCATTTGCAGCGCCCCCTATGGATGAAAATGGAATTGCTTTTGGAACTTGGTTGATTGAACCACCCGCGACATGTGGTTACAATTTGGGATGGATCGGACATTCTGTTCGTGATTTATGGCATTTTTTGTAAAATAGGCCCCTCCTACTAACTTCGGAAGCCGATTACAGCCGAACGATACGCACTATCAAAATTCCGCCGCTCGAGTTTTCATCGGAAAGGTCCAGAGATCACGTGTACAGATTTTTGTGAGATTTGGACAAAATCTGTAGGAGGAAAAGCAAAAAGTGTGTTTTGGACAAAATTCAAAATGGCGGAAAATCTATCATGACGCAAATGGGCGTGGCCTATATGGGGAGATGCGTCATGACCCAAGGAATCCAGGGAAAAAATCATTTTGATTTTACGACCTACGGTTCAAGAGTTATAAGCCAAAGCGTAAAGTGGGCTGTTATAGCGCCACCATGAGGCCGACCGATAACATTATAAGTTAATTAATTTTAGTAATTATTATGAACCTACCCTCCAAGTTTTGTAACTATAGTGCTTACAGTCTCAGAGGAAAAAATACTTGAATGTGATTTTTTGCATTTTCCCATTCATGTCAATGGGGAGATTTAATGCACGAATAAATTCATATCAATTAAACTATACAACGTTTCTCTTAGCAAAGTACAAGCACACCATTCTGATTTTTTCCGGTCGATTTGACATATGGCTCAAGTGCGTACAGTCAAAACTGTGGGAGGAGTAGCATTTCAAAATAAAGGTTACTCCAGGGTGAATAATAAAGTGTTACGATTACAATAGTCTGGTTGCCCTGTTAGGGCAACCACACTAATAAAACAAAAAACAGACTGTCCAAATGAACATATTTATTTTTTCAAATAACATAATAACTATGACACTGTTTTTCCATGAGCAACTAAAAAGCCTAGTGGGTGCTTTGTCACTTAATAGGAATACTAGGGACTTTCTGAGAAGGGCACCGCACTTCTCATTGAGGTGTTAACACACACTAAAAACCTCAGTGTGTTAAATTAACTACTGAGGTTGCTGAGAGTGTACGGGACTATACGGAGGAGAGGGGTGCCCGGTCAGCCAACAGAGATGCAGAATCATGCACGGCCACATGCAAGCAAAGTGTCAAAACTTTAAAATAAAAGTCCACGAGTAGGCTACACCACACCATGAACAGACACCTATAAACTATTCTTTTGCCCACCCACAGCATGACCATAACTTGGCCGAATACCAAATGACTCACCCCTTTACCAACTTGCCCCCGCAAAATGTTTTAATGTAGTTAACAGTTAATTCAGTATTTCCCTCCCTCTCTGAAATTATCTTGTATACAGATGTATTTGATTGTATAGTAGTCGATCTCTATACTTGTTTTATTAAACACATTTCTTCCATGTAGCCCATGTTTTGTAAAGGCATCATCATGCTATTATGCCCGTGGATATACAGCGTGAACTTAACAATGATACATTATTATGATAATTGCTTTTATATAATCACCAACATTTATGTTTGTTATTTAACGCTATGTAGAGTAGTGGGGCGAGATGGAAAAGGGGCGACCATACCCGCTACACCTTAGCCTACTGACAAAACGGGCGGAGCCGAGAAAAACAAACAAATGCCCATGCTTTTATGTCTAGGCTTCTAGACATACGTTTTATTAATAGTGGTCTCTCTCATAGTCTAATATTATAAACTAATCAAATTATTATGCACATAATGTTTATGGCTTTCATTTCCCCATGAGCCTTAAAAACCTCATCTTCAAATGTAATACCTACGGTCAGATTTGGTCAAATTTAAGACAAATTAAGAGCTTAAATTCACATTTTTTTATTTAAGACAAGGACCTGGAATTAAGAACTTTTTTAACCCCTCTTGGTGTTTTAAGCATCATGTTATGCTATTGAGAAATCTGCTATTGAGAAATAATTGCAGATCGCGCTACAAGCTTGTTCTGTTCATGCCACAATCTTATATTCTCACGTGTTTGTAAAGCAAGAGGCATTTTGTACTATACTGTAAGTAGCCTAATGATGACAGACAGTACTGTATGTTGTCTCTTAAACATTTATAAACATGTCACGATTGCACAGGCGTGACAGCACACAACGCCCACATTAGCTGACCATGACTTTAAAACGGGAGCGCACCCACTCAGCCGTGACTCGTCAGGATAGAATAATGGACTCTGGTAACTTCTATGCTAGCGCGATGTCTACTGTGAGTGTGAGACCAAAGCGAACAGCGGCGAGCAGACAGCCTGTGGGTGCCAAAACACGTTTGGTAAAGAGAAAAGCGGTGAGTTTGAACACAAAAATGGGTATTTATTGGATTACTGGGTGACTGATTCAAGATATTGAAGTATACTGTATCTTGTGTATAACGTGCATCTTCATCCATTGAAATCTTCAGACAACTGCAGTTAATGATGGAGCGTCCACTAGCAGCCTGCAGACCACACCAGTAGCGAAGAAGTCGAAAATACGCTTGGTGAAAAAGAAAGTTCTATAATAATAACTAATCTTTGTAGTGGTCCAATTTGGCGTAGCCATGGTCAATGATTGTATAGGTTATATGCCTATAATGTACTGTACCGTTTAAATCTCATGGCATTTTCTAATTTCATTCTCATTTACAGGCTCATGTGCTGAACACCGAGGTGCCAGAGGCGGGTGACTCCGATACAGTTCGCGGAATCTACGAATCTGCACGCATACTGCAACAAGAAGTCATTGCCAAGCACAGTGACGCTATGCAAGCGTTAAAGGACAGTCACCAGGCCGAGATCTTAAAGCTTCAACTTGATCTCATGGAGGAGGTCTCAGATTTACAAGCAGACTTGGCTCTAACGAGGCAAAGCATTGCAGACGCAGGCCAACACAGGAGAAGGCAGGACGAGCAAGCTGCAGTTGACAACGCACAGCGGGAGACAGACTTGAACGAGAGAGGAGGTGTTACGGCAGCGAGAGACTGATATTGCTTCAGCACCTTCACAAACTGAGGCCACGTATAACACTGACTATTGGAGAATTAAGTGTCTTGAGTTGGAAATGGAAAAAAGGCTCAGTGACAGAGAGAAAGTGCTGGAGGACAGACACAGACAGGCAGCGCAGAGAGAGGCCGCAGTCGAGGAAAGAGAGAGAGCAGTAGACGAGAAAGAGAGACAGATTGATCGTGACAGAGAGCAAAGACAGGCTGAAGATGTGTTACCAAAGCAACTGGCAGACATACGTTGTGTGAAATCTCTCACCACCAACAAGCCGAAATCAGTCGCTTAGTAGGGCTGCAAGGCGGTAACCGTCCGGGACGTTATGCTTCCATATTGTTTAGTTACGTGACTCCTCTACACTTGTATCAGTCCGGGGTGAAAAGGGTTAACTGGAATGGTAACGGGACAAAATCCAAACTACCTCACAATCTGAAAGAGTACATTTTGAACTCTTGTAAGGAAAGGTACTATCCCAACAACGAAATACCTGCAGTAGACAGACAAGCCATTGTTACTGAGATTAATGACAATCTGCGTAAAAGAAGAGATTGGACTAACAGACAGTAAGAACAATTGTTCTTTGACAAGCATGCATCGTTTCCTTTTTTTGTGTGATTTAGGCATATTTGCTTTTCTTTATTGTTTGGCGCAACGCGTGGCACTTTGCTTCTTCTACTTTGCAAACTTTAAAATACTTTGGTTATTTTACTGTGGCGTTTATGGTGCATTATTCTTACGGTGCATTATTACTAAGGCTGTCAAAAATAACGCGTTAACGGCATTAATTAATTTCGTTAATTAATTGCGTTAAAATATTTAACGCAATTAACGCATGTTAGTGTTCCCCCTAACACCAGGGCTCCACCGGGCGCGTCAGCATCGCGTCTCCGTCACCGTCAGGGAATGTTCCCTTTTTAATCAATGAAGGGTGGCTCCACTGCCCGCGTTGCGTTGACGGAGACGCGACGCGTGCATTAAAATTTAACCGGTGCGTTTTTTGACGCACGCGACGGAGACGCAACGCGTCCGATGGAGCCCTGGCGTAACATGCGCCTGTGCGCGCGGCTCAGGAACGTCCAGAGCAAATCTGTCATGAACACCAGAGATAGCTTGTGTATTGTAGTTGGGTTGCCAAGTGGTTTGATTCTGTAACTCTGTTGCGTTACTTTGTCTGCCTAGCAAAGCCCCATTAGGCTACACTGCACAGTCACACACGCACGCCTCGTCGCCTCCTCCAGTTTTCCTCCCTCCTCTGCACGCATGCACACACGCACAGTGCACACTGCAAGAATCACTCACATGTTTTATAGTACCGTCGGGTCCGTCGACAGTACTATAGTTTGAAACAGTTTGAAAATGCGGGTCCTACGAGCCATTAACGTTGGTCCGGCTGGTTTCGTTTTGTCCAACGCGATTACGTGAATCAGCATGGCTGCGCCTGCAGTAGGCTATTACCAAAACAAACACATGGTACTTTTGTGTCGCACCTGGAAAGCACAGGAAAACGACCATGGATATATTAAAGACAGTTCTCCTGTGCTGCTGTGCACAGCGGAGATAATTAACTATAGTCTACAGTTTAACCCATTGATTCTCAGCTATTTTAATTTCAAGGACCCCCAAATTAAATTGATAGAAAGTAGCCTATGATTTTCATCTCTGGACTGGGACCCCACTCTCCATCCATCCATCTTCAACCGCTTATCCGTAGTCGGGTCGCGGGGGCAACAGCTCCACCAGAGTGTTCCAGACTTCCCTCTCCAGAGCAACATTAGTGACTTCCTCCTGGGGGACCCCAGTCTACATGGCCAAAAGCCAGTGTTAATTTAACTCAAAGTGTAGGCTAGGCCTACAAATGCTCACATCACATCATAGGCTATACTAAATGCATTAGAAAACAAAAAGAAAACTAATGTATATCAGCTTTCTGTCATTTATATTTCCATTTCCACAACAATAAACAGGAAAACATGGCATATTTTGGACATTGTTCGAATGGTGATTAATCATGATTAAATTAATTTTGAAGCTGTGATTAATCTGATTAACATTTTTAATCATTTGACAGCCCTAATTATTACATCATGTCAATCCTGTACGACAGGCCCCTGGAAGAATTTCTATTAAAAAAAGGCATTAAATGGGGGTCAGTAGCCTATGCATGTCAAACTGGGCATCT
Organism: Electrona antarctica; assembly: GCF_951216825.1. Taxonomy (NCBI): domain Eukaryota; kingdom Metazoa; phylum Chordata; class Actinopteri; order Myctophiformes; family Myctophidae; genus Electrona; species Electrona antarctica. The sequence goes on along the minus strand of NC_136809.1, from coordinate 61,290,231 downwards.
TTTTCAGATGGGGTCTTGCCCTGAAAATGTATGTTCAGGGCAAGACCTTGACCTCGCGCGTGCAGACTCGGCCCCCAGCCTGGTACCCTAGTCAAAATATGGCCCTTGAGGAAAATTAATTGGGGAACCCTTCTGTACGATAACATGTCTACAGGTGCCACCTGGGGAATTGCAGGAGATATTTACAAAAATATAACACTGAACACCCGGAGCACTTAGATTAATTTACAATGTATAAACAAAGGCAGGCAGAAGCGTGTTTACCAAAAGTACAAAAAGGGTTTAATTGCAAACATTTCATCAATAATCATCAAGACAATTCAGATTAAACGATAATAGATGCCACACAAGCATTTGAGCATGCAAGCATGCAAAAGCGACACATACACACACAGTCTGATTGAACATTTTATTAACATTTATTCGCATTTGCACATTCTCTCTTATATGGGTTTGCTTAACTAAATTAACTAACTAAATTAAATTGCGTCCACAGCGCGTTGGTGCGCCACTCACAAGTACAGTATGCGCTGCGCAATGGCGTGTCCCAAAGAGTTGGGACAAGCTACTTCCCAGCGGTTACTTCCCAGCGGTTAATTTCACTCACATTTAAGACAGAACTCACCAAATAACTTTAAAGAGAAAGAAAGGTACAGAGACAGTGTCTCAGTTTCACTGATATATTTTTGAAAACTTGTGTGTTTTCAAATGCTCTGAAATGCATTTTTTGCAGTGTGTGCTCAGTTTGTAATGAATACATACACGCACACAAACGTTTCCGTATCCGCTCTATACCGGATGTTGTTATAAACAGCGCTAACGCTAACAACAGCACACTGCAAATAAAAACACACGCTGCTGCATCATGTATCAGTCTTACTTAAAACAAACTCATCATAAACAGACTGATTTCAGAGACTAGACCCTGAATATAAACAAGACGATAATGAAACTCACCCATAGACGAAGCAAAATGTAGCTCGACACACCACGATGGCGTTCACCATGTATGTGGATCTGTTGAACTTTCGCTTCGCGTTGACTTTCTTTGTGGATTGAGTCATTTCGGAGTTGTTCATACAAGTCTTTATGATCGCCAAAATAACCATCGTCTTTCTGGTCCTTTGTAAAAGCTGCCATGTCCGTTCGGGTCTCCCAGATCATGTCTGGATCGAGTTGTTTACTGCAAGACAAATGCGGCTGTTCTACGTTCTCTTTTGATCTTTTATGACATCCGCAATCAAAGTTTATTATTTTCTTCATTTCTGCTGGTCGGTCGGTGTCCACTGCGACATTATTAACTTCTGGTACAAGTAAAAGCGAGGCGATGCCGACCTGTACACCACCCGGCCCAGCTGTCCCTCCAGACTCGTCGTCCTCCTCCTCGCTATCACAACACAAACTCCTGCTGATTTGATCGAAAACAACGCCATGGTCTTCATCATCAGCGTCAGATTCATCCGTGTCCGTGAGCTCTAAATCTGAGTCACTGCCACCGTGTATGAAATCTAAAATAAATCCTTCCAGGAGACTGTCTTGTGTATATCCATTTAAAGCGTTAAGCAAGCGTTCTGATTCAAAGTTACTAGCCATCACAAACAAACAACAAGAATGATGTTGTGTTTACTGACAGCCTGAACACGTTGCTACTTATGGGTGGTGATCGGCTACGTGAAACTGGAGAACAATACATAGGTATGGCCAATCGAAACGACTTGTCAAGCTTTGGTGATGCAAAGCGTCAATGCGTGATAGAGAATAAGCAAGTAATTTTACTATCATTAGCCTATCGGCATATTTATTTTGTATCATAGTAGCAGAGGTTTATTTGTATCATACTGCTGTATCATACGGCTGTTGTTTTCATTCCAGCGTCCAGCATTATTCTGGCGCTCTGCAGAGAGAACGTAATGACGTCACGTCCTGTGCGTAAACCTCGACACAGCATACAATACAACACAGTACATAACAGATAGAGTAAGGGCGCCACCTATCAGTAAACGTAACACCCCCACTCGCTTTTAGCTCTCACTGGGTTACCTTGAAGAAAATAAAAATAAAATACAGTACAACACAAGAAAATAAAATATCAATCACATGGTTTCCCTTTCCCATGTTGACAAAAACAGTGTTGGCTCAGCAAAGTGCTGAGATAACTTACTAACCACAAAACTGATGTCTGGTCTAGTGCATGTGGATAAGTAAATCAGGCATCCCACTGCCTCTCTGAACCTTCTTGGGTCTGTCATTTTTTCTGCATCTTCAGTGTACTCTAGTTTAGCCTCACACTGAGTCTCCCTGGACCAATCCTGCATTTCAAATCGCTCTAGAATTTTGTTCACATATTTATTTTGTGACATTTTGACTTCACCTTTTGTTTGGTCAAAATCAATCCCTAGAACATGCTTCAACTTTCCTAGATCCTTCATTTGAAATTTTTCAGTGAGCATCATTTTCACACTGTTGAGCACACCCTTGTTGCTAGCAGCTATGATAAGGTCGTCAACCCAAACAATTAACATCACCTTCTCATCATGTTTCTCTTTTGTGTACACACAGTGATCAGTGGGATTCTGTACAAAATCATTCTCAGTTAAACATGTGTGTAACATTGCATTCCAATTTCTACCGGACTGCTTAAGGCCATAGAGAGATTTGTGTAATTTGCACACTAGCTTTTCACCGGCTGGTGACTCTTTCTCATAGCCTTCTGGCTGCTCTATGTATATTTCGCAATCAATCGGTGCATGCAAATAGGCCGTCTTTACATCCATTTGGTGCAGGACTAATTGCGCCTGTGCTGCCTTTTGCATGATCACTCTCACGCTTATCTGCTGTGGGTGAGAATGTCTCTTCGTAGTCAATCCCTGCTTTTTGACTGTAGCCTTTTGCTACGAATCTCCCCTTGTATTTGTCTGATCCATCAATGTTACTTTTAAGTGTGTAGACCCACCTGCCCCTCACTGCCCGTTTGCCTGGTGGCAAGTGGGTGAGGCTGAAGGTCTCATTCTCTTCCAGTGATTTCACCTCATCATCCATGGCAGTTTTCCACTGCTTTGACCTGTTTGACATTATGGCTTCCTAGCAGGGCAGATAACATGCAAATTACAGGAGAATCGTTCACTTGCGGATACAAGCACCAAAATTGGCACACATACTCCTTAGGGGTTGCTCTTTTGAGAAAACCACTGTGCCAAAAGAAATTTCAAGATGGCGGCCATTTTTCAAGATGGCTGCCATTGAATATACAGTAATATTGCATTTCGCAATAAAATCCCATAGACTTGTAAAAATCATACATTTTTCACTATGTAGATTCCAAATTTGGACCCATGGACTTACTCACTGGCTTCCTTGTACCATATATCAGTCCCGGAACCCTAATATTCTGCTAAATTAGAGGTTTGTGTTATGTCTGACTCCGGTAAAATGGATGGCAGTTTATTATCTTATAATTAGATGTTATGTGTGTGTGTGTGTGTGTGTGTGTGTGTGTGTGTGTGTGTGTGTGTGTGTGTGTGTGTGTGTGTGTGTGTGGGGGGGGGGGGGTCTAATAAGCCCTGCATCTTTTAGCTAGTGTAGATTACATGTAGTTTACCATGTATGATCAGTTAGACAGCCGCGCCTGAATTGACAGGGTATGCCAGCAGGGGAGAGCCGAGCCAATGGTAAGGGCTATACATGACTTATTCATGGACTTACCAACATAAGTAATGGTACAGATCACACTGGACTTAAATGATACTGGATGAACGATCGGGCTAGGTGTAGATCATATATTTTATTGTCGAACCTAGTCATATCCCATACCTTATTGTGCATGATGGTGGTAAAAGGATAACCCCTCTGCCTTGATTCACTGAATACAGATAATGGTCATACTGTGTGTGATACCTTGATTACCATTCACCAAGATGTCTAATATAGACCCAGGACCGCCTAAATTCAAGACTGACTGGAGCAAGTGTTGTCTTTGCAAAGACAAGAATAGTAAAGAGCTCTCGTCACCACATACAAGACAATCACAACATGATGGCTACACTATGATTGCAACTAATATTCCCCTCTTTCACACAATTAATGAGATGCATATTAATAAAATGGATCCAGACAGACTTGATGATCGTGGTGTCTTGCATGTGGTGATGAGAGCTCATACTATTCTTGTCTTTGCAAAGACAACACTTGCTCCAGTCAGTCTTGAATTTAGGCGGTCCTGGGTCTATATTAGACATCTTGGTGAATGGTAATCAAGGTATCACAATATGATCATTATCTGTATTCAGTGAATCAATGCAGAGGGGTTATCCTTTTACCGCCATCATGCACAATAAGGTATGGGATACAACTAGCTTCGACAATAAAATCTACACCTAGCCTGATCGTTCAACCAGTATCATTTAAGTCCAGTGTGATCTGTACACCATGTTGGTAAGTCCATGAATAAGTCATGTATAGCCCCCTTACCATTGGCTCGGCTCCCCCCTGCTGGCATACCCTGTCAATTCAAGCGCGGTTGTCTAACTGAACATCATACATGGTAAACTACATGTAATCTACACTAGCTAAAAGATGCAGGGCTTATTAGACAACATTTGGGAGTCATAAAGAACAAAAATACTTGGATGCACCCGGGACATATCCTCAGTGATGTATCCCAAGGTCCTCAGGGTTTCGGGTCTCACGAACATCATACCCCTCACTCGGGTGACCCAGCCGGGGTGATCAAGTCCCAACTTACGTCTCAGTAGCTACCCACGATCAGACCCACTAGGGAAAGACCAGGGCCACACAATCCGTTGGAACTACTCTGCCGGGACTGGGAGGCACATAATTCTGGCATGTGGAGGGACTAGGCTCTGTGGGTTGACTCCTGTCCGGGCTCCTATGTCTCACCAGGTCCACTCCTGCTCTCACCAGGAGTACCGCCAGGACCTGTGCGTTGCACCAGAGTCCCAGCATCAGACACTTCATTCAGGAGTGGTGGTTTCTTGAGCCGCAATGGTTCTGCAGGCTCCACCTGGGCAACGGTTTATTTAGCTACACCAAACAAATTACTCAGCTGATACTGAACGGTGCAAGCGGTACCCCCCCCCCCCCCACACACACACACTTACACTTACACACACACACACACACACACACACACACACACACACACACACACACACACACACACACACACACACACACACACACACACACACATACTAAACCTCTAACAATACTAAGATATAGACTACCATCCATTTTACCCGAGTCAGACATAACACAAACCTCTAATTTAGCAGAATATTAGGATTCCGGGACAGTTATATGGTACAAGGAAACTAGTGAGTAAGTCCATGGGTCCAAATTTGGATTCTACATAGTGAAAAATGTATGATTTGACACCAAGATCATTCAAATAGGACAAGTCTATGGGATTTTATTGCGAAATGCAATATTACAGTATATTCAATGGCAGCCATCTTGAAAAATGGCCGCCATCTTGAATATTTTTTTGGCACAGTGGTTTTCTCAAAAGAGCAACCCCTAAGGAGTATGTGTGCCAATTTTGGTGCTTGTATCCGCAAGTGAACGATTATTTCCGCTATCTGCCCCGCTATCCCTGTAAGTTTGAGGAATGTCACATACTGCTCTGTAACAAGAGTCCACGCATGTTTCCAGTTTGTCCACTGTATCCTCAGTCTCAAACTCCTGTAAGTGAATTGGTCTCCTCCTGGTTCTCGGTGGGTTCCTTATGTAGAGTCTCAGTGACTCTACCCGGCTGTGTGCTCTCAGTCTGTTCAGGTAAAGCCCCAGAAACACCACCCTGCATACCTTGATCTGGTACATTTTCATTCTTGTCATCAACACAAATGTCCCTGTTATCATTGACCTTGGGATGTAGCTCCCCATTACCACACCCCATGTATGACTCACACGTTTGTGTTTCTTTTTCTGCTCCGGTTTTGGTTGTGAACTTCACCAATCTGTGTTTCTGAACCTTCTCTTTTTCTGGGTAGTACACCAGGTAGGCGGGGCTGTTTTTATCATAACCCACGAAAACACCCTGCTCACACCTAGATTCTAGCTTTCCTTTGCCTAGCTGTTTGTAAGCGTAGCGCACTGATCCAAACTTTTGCAGTTTGGATAGGTTTGGTTCTTTCCCTGCAAACAGCTCGTATGGCGTTTTCTTTGTCCGCCTGATGTAGCATATGTTCCTCACATAAGCCGCTGTCTGTACAGCGTAGTTCCATAACTTTTTTGGTAAATTACTTTCTAACAGTAACCACCTCCCCATTTCGTAGAGTGTTCGCCACCCTCTCTCCGCTGTACCATTTTGGTGGGGTGAGTATGGTGCGGACGTCTCATGTCTAATTTTGTTTTTGATTAACAGTGCCTGGAACTCTTTACTAGTGTACTCAGTGCCGTTATCCGATCGGATACACCGAACTTCTCCGTACGGTGCTACATCTGCTAGAAATCGTTCTGTCGCCTGCACTGCATCACTCTTAGACCTTAGAAAATACACCATCATGGTGCCAGAGTAGTCATCAGTAAAGGATTGAGCATATCTGTGCTCACCTATGCTAGTCGTTTGCATGGGACCTGCTAGGTCAGTGTGGACTAATTCTAAGGGTTTCTTAGCCCTTCTGTCAGGCTCCCTGTTTCTCGTCTGGGTGAATTTTCCCTTTGTACACACTTCACATAATTGTGCTGGCGTGACCACACTCCCCTTTATCTCCATGCCTTTCACAACACCTTGTAATTTCTGCACATCATCGTAATTACAATGGCCTAAAATCTCATGCCACGTTTGTACATCATGACACACTTTACATTGATCGACATTATTTTGAACAGTTGGTAAGTAATACAAGTTTCCACTTTCGTGGATGTCAAACCTGCTTCCATCCCTGGCGACCATGCGATTGTCCCCTTTCTGAAAGGTGATCGTCGCTCCTCCATTTGTGGCTCGTGCCACCGAAAAGATGTCATGAGGGTATGAAGGCATGTACAGAGCCTCTCGTAGCTGTGCTCTGTGCTGTTGTCCCGCGCTGTCAGTAGGCAGATCGTCGCTGTTCCTCTTCTTTGTGCTATCCCGCTGCACTTTGTTTTGTCGGCTAACTCCACTGAATGAGAGTCAGGTTGGAAGGTGTCATCAAAACTCTTAAACTTCTCTATGTCGTTTATGATGTGTGATGTCGCCCCTCCGTCCACCATGATGCCTTTCATCTTCATGCTGCCTGGTGGTCTCTCATTCCTTGTGATGTCCGTCTTGAAGAAATGGTCCTCTTCGCCGTCCCGCTCCTCCACGACCTTCCTGGCGCCGTCTCGTCCCCCCTTCTTCTTGCACAGGGATTCTTCATGTGTATTGCTTTTACAGTAGCCACACCATACTTTTCTGGTACACTTTCTTGCCTTGTGCCCTTTTATTCCACACCTGTAGCACGTCACGTTGGCATCCTCATCTTTCCTGTTGCCAGTGTATGCCTTGGTGGGGCCTCGGCCTGGTTTCACATATGTCTTCATCACATTATCTGTAGCTTTGTTCATTTTCTCACTCTCTTCAAAAACACGCAGTCTTCTTTTAAAGTCTGCAAATGTAACATTATCTTCGTTTTGTGTTACATGCACTGCTAGTGGCTTGAAGGAGTCTGGTAGCCCGTTTAATACCATGGCTACAGCTAGTCCATCACTAATGGTCTCACCTGCATCTTTCAAGGCCATTATGATGTTCTCTGCTCTGATGATATAGTCAGTGACACTCTCATTCTCTACCATGTGTAGCTTGGTCAATGAGGGGTACAGATTAATGATTCTTGGCTTACTTTTCCCGGAATAGTGTTCCCTCAGTATCTTCAGGGCTTTTCTGCCATCATCATCCGCCTTGTGTCTTATTATGGATAAGCTTTTGTCATCAATCAGTCTTATCAATTCAGCATAACAGTCGACATTCTTCCTCCTGTCTTCTGCTTGTTCCTCTGCGATCCCGCCCGTTGGTTCATTCAAGATAGTCTCTTATAATTTCAGAATGTGTAGGTAACCTAGAAATCTTGTTTCCCATAGGTCATATCTGTCTTCTGAGCCATCAAAAATAAGTTGCGGACCCGGGGTTCCCATTCTGTTTGTCATCTCACATAATACATTGTGAAAAACTTCTTCCGAGTCTTTTACTCACTTATCTCCAAGTTGTCCACCGAAGCACCGTGTTAATCCGCCACGTTAAACTTCTTCCTCGGACCAAACGCTATCCTTGTGTACAACTCCGCCTGGGCCCATAACCTGTCAAGCTTTGGTGATGCACAGCGTCAATGCGTGATAGAGAATAAGCAAGTCATTTTACTATCATTTATTTTGTATCATAGTAGCAGAGGTTTATTTGTATCATACAGTCTGGCTGTTGTTTTCATTCCAACGTCCAGCATTATTCTGGCGCTCTGCAGAGAGAACGTAATGACGTCACGTCCTGTGCGTTAACCTCGACACAGCATACAATACAACACAGTACATAACAGATAGAGTAAGGGCGCCACCTATCAGTAAACTTAACACGACTATGTAAATACGTGCAGGAATGTTCACACCCCCAAAATACGCAAATAATCTTTAATTACAGAGACAATTTTGCAATGTAATTACGACTTAATGACACTAAAACGACTTTATGATGGAATAAAAACATTTGTTAACATTCCAACTGTGTTAAAAACAAAAACCACAAAAAAAAAGAAGGTATTTTGGTCTATTGTGGAGTTTCATTAGAGCCGACTTGTGGGTGAAAATACTGGAAGGGGTCACACATATGTATATATATATATATATATATATATATATATATATATATATATATATATACACACACACACACACACACACACATACACACTGAAGGATATATATATATATATACACACACACACACAGTACACACACACACACACACACACACACACACACACACACACACACACACACACACACACACACACACACACACACACACACACACTCACTCACTCACTCACTCAATCTCAGTGCTCACTAGTTTGAAAACGCCACCCTGTGGCTTAATGGCCACACTGCACATTACATAAAACTAGGGGTGTGGCTAAGAATCTGGGGGTTGGACACTAGGGGTGTGGCTGAGCATAGAAACCTGTAGGTACCTTTCAGTGTCTCTAGGTTCTGATTTGACGCCCAGGCAGAAAGGTAGGTCTACTATTTTTGAAAAATCGTGAAAATGTGCCTTAAAATCTGAATATATATTGTTACAGAGTGAATGTTTTTAACTCAAATCTTTGCTTATGGGGGGTCCATGGAACAACATATTTTCAGATGGGGGTTGGCGGCCTATTACATATAATGTTTTACATGAAATATTGAGAAGCACACAGAAACCAACACAGAAACATGAGGTTTTTCAGATAATGGTCATTTAGAAGAGATTTTTTAAATTTTGACGTCAGGCCTAAATGGGTTAAGACTTAAGGACCCCTGTGTGAGGTGTGGGAACCCTGTCTTTCCTGGATACCCCGCCACTCCTGTCGGGTGCATAACGCAGCCACTTCTGCAGTGCATCCTTGTGTAATGATATGAGCAAATCGTATTTGCTTCATTGATTATTCATGTCTGTGTTGTGTTGATCTGTTTTGATCACTACATAGTTTGACTAGTAATGCCTAGACTACACACAGCTTTCCCAGGGTGCTGTGCTGGCATTCTGAATACAGAGCCCGCCAGCACCTGTTGTGCTCCTGTTTGTAACTGCCTCATATTATTATTCTTGCAGTAAATTACGTCTACTCTTTCAAGAACGCTTGTCTTATTGAACTAACCCACAAACACAAGATATTACATGGTGTCAGAATTGGCTTGGAAGAGGACGGTAAAAATAATTGGAACGTGACAGAATCTCCGGTGAAAAAGGGAATGCAAGAAATGTCAGTTGCGCAATAAACCGGCAGAAAAAGACGACATCGTTTCTAACCTTTGAGAACTGTAAACGAAGTAAGAATGGAAGCTCTACGTCCACCAGCAGCTCTTCAGCTAACAGGTAACGTGGCTGAAAACTGGAAGAGATTCAAGCAGCGCTTTGAACTGTATTTAGCTGCAATTGGAGGGGATGGAAAGAGTGCTAAAATGCAAGCATCAGTATTCTTACATGTCGTGGGAGATGAAGCACTGGAAGTGTACAATAACTTCACCTTTGCTGCAGAGGCAGATAAAATGAAGCTCCCGAAAATAATGGAAAAGTTTGAGGCTTATTGCATTCCAAAACGCAATGTGACATTTGAAAGGCACAAGATGGCTCACCATCTTGCGACGGACTCCCTCCTCCCTCAGCGCAGCTTCCGCCTGATCAAACTGCTCCTCGTTCGAGAGAGGCAGATTGATGGGGAAGGGCTCCTCTCGCTGGGATTCAGGAACACCTTGGACATTCAATGTGGACTTTGCCATTTCAGTTTTGATGAATTGAATGTCCCTCCCCATCTGCCTCACCTCCATAAGTATCTCTGCCAGCATTTTCTGGGAAGAAAGGCCTTGGAAGAAAAACAATTTGACATTACATTGCAAGGATAGATTGACCATTTTCAATCAAATGACACCAACTCGCTGATGTCTGCACCCCTCGCTTATAGTAACCATTAAATGCTTAACAAAGACAGTAAAGACGAAGGGACATGTTTGTCAATTCAGATGTCATCAGAAAGGTTAAGACGTTGATCAGAAAATTATACTTGCCTTGCAACATCTGGCTGGGTTCCCCTCCATGCACTCTTCTCTGTGGTGTTTCTGGAGTTGAAGCTTTAAGAAACAGACAACATGGGATCAGACATGGCATTGCACATAGGTCATTGTGTAATTCCGTGTGTGGGGGGGAATGGTAATATAGGTATCTTTACCCTGGTCAGGAGTCCTGAATCCAGCTGATCTGGTGCCATTTGCACCCTGGTCAGGTGTCCTGAATCCAGCTGATCTGGTGCCATTTGCATAGCTGGGACTGAAGGCTAAAAGAAAGGACGCATCATTGAACATGATGGAATATTGCACAAACAACATTTAACCCATTTAGACCTGAGGCAGATCTTCTTCTTTTTTTAACAACAGTTTTCTGATAAACCTGTTTCTATGTCAAGGGGTCAGAATGATCTGTATTTGGCCACCGATCCCCATCTGAAAATATGCTGTTCCAGGGACCCCCCAGAAGCAAGGTTTGAGTTAAAAACGTCTGCTCTAAAATCTGCTATTTTTCAAAAGCTAAAGTATAGCTCTCCACTACAAATTATTCAATTTGTACGGGAAGCTGACCCCTCGGGGCAGTGTACATGGATATCTCTTTAAGACACATCATCTACGGTGGCCCTGCCCAGATGCCAATAAGCGGGCTTTTTAAGCCCCGTCTGGGCAAGGCCACTTCGATCTTTTGATTTCCACGAGAGCAGACGTTACGTAGGCTATCTCAGCAGTTTGGAAAACACACTAAAAAAACAATATTAGAACAGCTGCGTGGCACACAGTCCACTTACCGAGGTAAGAAGAGAGCTGGTCGTCTCGACGACTCCTCTCAGGGCGCCGCGTAGAACCCAGAGAGAGCTGTATGGAGCTAATATTGTGCCAAAAGGTTTGATCGTTTAACAGAAACAGTTCCATCGAAAAAAATAAAATTGAAGTTGAAAAGTAAAAATTGAACCTGAAAGTCTCTTATTTTTTTTCTTGAACTTGAAAAATACCAAGATGTATTCAAAAGTTGTTTTTTTTATTCAAAAGTTTTTTTCAGTTTAATATTTAACTTTAATATACATTTATATTTTTGAGTATATATATATTTTTTTCAGTTTCAGATCTTTTTTTTCATTCAGATCTTTTTTTTTTCATTCAGATCTTTTTTTTTCCATTCAGATCTTCTTTTTACAGATTCAAATCATATTTTTTCGGTTTCAGGTGTGTTTTTTTTTTCGCTTCTCACTTTGTTCACTTTCAGGTGCCAAAAAGTTTCAGGTTACTTTTGGCACAGATCTTGCGTGGGGGCATGGCCTCAACCTAGAGGGGCGTGGAATCATGAGTGACAGGTCCCCCCCGCCCGCCCCGTGACATCATCAACCTGCGTCCAGGAAATGTAGTTTAGACTTCTCTAAGAGTTAGAGAACAACTCTGGTTAGAAGCATTGTTTACAATGGCGCAAGCACCAGTATATGCGGGTACCACAGTTCAGGTAATACTACTACTACTACTACTAGGCCTAATAATAATAATAATAATACAAATAATTATTACTCTGATAATAATTACTGGGAGTCGGGACACACGTTACCATTGGGCAGACGTCAGACCAATGCAAATTTACACTTGGTTCATGTACTGTATCGCGCATCTTCATCAACGACCCTTATGAGCATGTTAGCAATGTTTGAAAGTAACTGTTTATTTATTTATTGTGTGTGTGTGTGTGTGTGTGTGTGTGTGTGTGTGTGTGTGTGTGTGTGTGTGTGTGTGTGTGTGTGTGTGTGTGTGTGTGTGTGTGTGTGTGTGTGTGCGCGCGCGCACATACTGTCAACTGTATGTAGGCCTATGTGTATGTAGGCCTATGTAACTATGTATTTATTTATCACGACAAGCCTTAGGCCTTAGTTTATACGAGAAGTCAATATTATAACTATGATGAAGGGAAACTGCACCAGTTGCAGCCCTTATATGTCTTGCTGGAAATAGGGCTTAGACTATGTCTATTGTTGCCCACTAGACAATGTTAATGTTAAATTGCATGCTGTTTGTTTGTTAAATAATGTACAGTATGTGTGACTTAAACAAAATTAATGTAGGCTATTATTGAAGCCAGTACACTAATGTGAATTTCTGTTTGATTGTTCTAGGACCAACTGAAAAGAGACTTTCTGCAGAGGCTACTCACCAAAGTTTCCCAGATAATGCAAAGACTGCCTCTAGATGTGGATTACTTGAGATGTGCAGTCAACCAAGAGATGGTTATTTTTAGATCATTGTTAGGCCAGGTTGAGATGCCACAGGATGTCATCAATACGTTCACTGAACTGTCAAGGCTTCTTAATATACAGGACAACACTAATCAGACCGAAAGTCAGGTGCCACTGCCAGCAGTGTTACGAGGAGAAATAGGACGGCCAAAATATGTTGTGTGTCCTCAGGAACTACAAAGCCTGATAGAAATGGCCCTACAGTGTCATGCATTGCAAGAACTCTAGGTGTATCTGAAAGGACAGTGAACCGGCGCATGCATGATAATGGTCTTTCCATAACCCAGTGCTACAGTAACGTAAGTGATGAACAACTAGATCATTTGGTGAGATCAGTGAAGGCCAGAACCCCACACGTGGGATACAGAATGATGAAAGGAATCCTGCGGTCCATGGGACACCGTGTCCAGTGGAAGAGAGTGTCTTCATCTATGCATCGTGTAGACCCAGTTGGTGTAGTCTCACGATTGACAGCGATGGGGTGTGTTGCAAGGAGGACATATTCTGTTCCGGGTCCTCTTCACTTGGTACATATCGACACAAACCACAAACTCATCAGGTAGGCCATACATAATGTAAGCTTACATGCTATTTTAGATGTGCAGTATTTTTGCTAAATATTTCTATTCCATATATGCTATTTTAACACCCTTGTTTTGCATCAAATTAATCTAAAGTGATTTTATTCTCGCCCCACCCCACCCTCCTCCCTAAAAGATATGGCCTTGTTATCTTTGGAGGGATTGATGGCTTCTCACGAAAGGTAATTTATTTAATTATCATTAATCATACATTAATTGAGATGACAGTTGAAAATTATAGGTCTACTGCTAAACTTGCTATGGGTAGGACATTCTAAAAGGAATGATCCTATAGGCTACTATACCTGTATACTGTTCTCTGTATGCATGTTATACCACAATAATGACTGGTGCATAAAAGCATGGATTGACTAGATTCACAGGTCTTAAAATGCTTTTATTGCTTTCCACTGAATTATGATATCGTCTGCTCTAGATCATGTACCTGGGTGCAGCAGCCAACAATAAAGCATCCACTGCACTTGATTTCTTCTTGGAGGCAGTGCAAAAGTATGGCTTTCCATTAAGGTAATCCAAACCAATGTGTGGCCCACCATGGCATTGCTCAATTGTCAACAAAGTTCACACCCACAACACCAGAGGGAGTTCAACAAACCATGTTCAACCCAGATTCAGCACAAACAAGGGACTAAATTAATTTTGCTCCTATGCCACTAAAATGTGGAATGCCCTACCAACAGCCATTCAGACATGCAAATCCCTTGACTCCTTCAAAACCGCTCTGAAAGGGCACCTACAGACTGCTGCAATTCAAAACTGCCCCCCTTAAAATATGAATCCCCAGCCACCCCCTTACTGTGTTTCTTTTCCCTTTTTACCTCCTTGGTAATGATTTCTTATTTTTTTTAAATAAGTTGTCTCTAATGTTCTGACGAATTGAAAAAGGTGGACCCTGTTGTAAACAAGTGTAATGCTTTCAGTGCGTTGTCCACAGTAACAGTCTTTGTATTGAGTTGTACTTTCATGTGAAATGTAGCCATTCTGCAAACTGCTGCTGAACTGTCAATCATTTGAGTTAACATTTTTGTAAGTTGATAAATTAAACAAATCCTATAAAATCACTATATGTCTAAGGTAATGTTGCGCAGTATACAATACTTAATCACTCCAGCTATTCTGGTAAATAATTAGCATGATTTGGATTATATTATTACTTTTAATGACTATGTATTTGGAAAGTTGTTAAAGTTGAGTGTTTAAAGTTAATGTATCTTTTGTGTGATATCTCTTTTAGAGTAAGAGCTGACCAAGGAGTAGAAAATGTTGGCATAGCACGATGTATGTTCACCGTCAGGGGCTGCGGCAGAGGCAGTTTCATGTCAGGAAAGAGTGTGCATAATCAAAGGTATATATAATATTCAGATGTTGCCTCAGTCAACCGGTGTCATAATTTGTAAAAATGATATTGTATAAAACGCTCTATTTTTACAGAATAGAGCGTTTGTGGCGAGATGTTTGGAACGGCGTTACAAACGTGTACTATGAGATTCTTCACAGCCTTGAGGATGAAGGTGTGCTTGATCCTGATGACAGCATCCACCTGTACTGCGCCCAGTATGTATTTCTACCACGTCTGCAGAAGGATCTAGATGTCTTCAGGGTGGGTTGGGATCATCACCCTCTGAGGACAGAGCACAACAGGTCTCCACAACAACTGTGGACAATGGGACTCCGCCACAATCCAGTAGATTCTCCACAATTGGCAGAGGTACCAATAAAACATTGTTTTGGTTGAAACCCAAACCATTAAAATTAAATGTATTCACAGGCCTGTGTATAAGACTTATAACACTGTATGAGACTTATTCCTTTGGACACATTGAAGAAAAAGTGGACCGGATACTATAGATACTTTCAGTGTAGTATGTTACATGTTGATCTGACTGTGCTTTCTTTTTGAAATGCGATTGTTTAAATTTAGGGAATGGAGGATCCAACTCTTGCTGTCGACACTGCCAGGGAGATGGATGTGACCAGCTCTGGAGTGATTCTTCCACGTGTTGAATGTCCCCTCTGTGAACAGGATTTGGCCGGCCTCACGGCCACTATTGATGTTACAAGACCATCCGAGTCCTTCGGCAAAGACATTTATTTAGCTGTACTGAACTATGTACTGAATCATGTACCTTAAATGTAATCCAGAACTCAAGTAAACAAGTTTACAACATGTATTCCACATTTGCATTTATTGTGACTGACAAAACAGTGCAGCAGCCAGCCACATGGTAAAGTGCCTGTTGGTTCTTTGTAGAACAATGTAAACAAGTTATGTAAAACCAACATTTAATTGTTGTGACTGACAACAGTGCAGCCACATGATAAAGGGCCTGTTGGTTCTTTGTAGAAAATGTAAACAGAACCAACATTTTGTAACTGACAACAGGTAAATTGCCTCTTAGTTCTGCATAGTCTGAACAGTAGAACAATGTAAACAGTAAAACATTTAAGATCTTTGACAGTGAAGCTACAGGTGAAAAATAAAAAATCTCAAAATGCTTCTGAGGTTAACTTAAAGGACAACTTTAGTTTTGTTTCAACCAAGGTTCATGTTTTAGGTTGTTAGAGAAAATAAAAGGTGTTAATTTTTTTTTCTTTTGCTGCTTTCTTTCGTTTCAGGGGGCATTCGAGCATGGGGCTAAATATGTATTTTTTTTACAAAAAAAAAATTATTTACTATAGTCCTAATAAACCCCAAAATACATATTTATCCCCATGCTTGAATGCCCCCGCCCCCTGTGAAAAAGAGCTAAAATACCTAAAACGAAAGAAAGCAGCAAATGAAAGAAAATTAATGAAATTAACCTTTGTTTCTCTAAAAACAACCTAAAACATGAACCTTGGTTGAAAAAAACTAAAGTTGTCCTTTAAGTGAAAGATACATAGAAAGAAAAAAGGCCAGACAGTGCTAAATAAATGATATCAGTCATACTTTGGTTGTATACCTAACCAAATGTTCAAGACGACATCTTGAAGAAAATGATCTCTGTAATATGTCATACAGAAGTAGTGGAACTTGTCTGAACAAAATTAAAACGACACCCTAAAACTGGATGGATATTGTTCTAGAAATTCTTTAGACAGAGCTAGACCGAGCTAAATTCTTGCCCTAGATAAAAAGCCTCTGTTAGAACAGCTTTGAATTGCTCCGAGGAGCTCATGTGTTTTACCGGAAGCCTAATGGTCCTGGCACAGGCACTCACAACTGGGAAACAGACAGTGTGCTCCTTAAACTCTGTAGCACAGTCATGGTTGAAGTCGATCACTACCCCAAAATCCTTCTTCTCTGAGGGAAGTAGTGGGATGTGACCTTGCCCTGTGATCCACTGAAGAAGCCTTGCAGGTGTGATGGGACTTGGTTCTTCCATGTCATCTGCATGCCCCTGATCTTCAGCTATAGAGCAAATAGTGTTATGACAGTTTAATATCCTTTTTACTGCTTACTATTTAGTGAATTACAAACAAAACAGCCACAAAACAGCTCACACCCTGCCTGACTGGGTTGAGATTTTAACATTCAGGAAGAGAACCCCTTGTTTTAAGCATTATGTTATACTTTAGCTATTGAAAAATAGCAGATCTACACGCTCATAGCACAGGACCATGCTACTAGTTTGTAGATCTGCTATTTTTTTGAAATTGTGAAGATGTGGCACAAACTTTGAATATATTCTTTCAGAGTAGTGATGGGAGATTAATCGGCAAACACATCGGTATCGGCTGATTCTAGTCGTTTTTAGATGCATCGGTCTGAGTAATAAGTCTGTCTTTACAGATAAACAAGCCTAAAGTAACAGCTTGAACAGATCTACAAGCTCACAATATTAAATATAAGGTATTAAAGTTAAATCTGACTTGCCTAAGCCTGCAGTACAGACACCCTGTTACATGTATTTTTCAGAAGTGGGACAAAATTATAATTTTTCAATACATAATGAGATCATATCGGCATCGGTTATCGGCCATAACAGCAATTCATTATATCAGATATCGGCCAAAATGTCTCATCGGCACATCCCCATTTCAGAGCGAATGTTTTAACTCAAATCTTTTCTAGGGGTCCCTGGAACAACATATTTTCAGATGGGGGTCTGTGGCCAAATACAGATAATTCTGGGGGTCCTTGACATGAAAATGATTGAGCACCACTGACATAGAAACAAGGGATTTAGAAGCCTTTTTATTTAGAATCTGCCTCAAGTCTAAATGGGTTAAAATGGAGGGTACCCTGGAAATAAATTCCCATCAAAACATTTTGACTAAACTGCAACTACAGGTGAAACTTGGGTATCTTTTTAAGACTACAAGCAGTCAAACTAAACAATGAATGCAGGATTTGCTGGGAATCAAATGATATACCTTCTGCTTCATAAAGGAAGTCCTGAAGGAAGTCTATCATCTTCATCTCAACCTGATGCCTGTTCTTCACTCAGTTTCGGACGAATGGATCCCATGAAAAACTCTGCATTGACCTAGAGTATGATGAGAGAAGTAATGTAAATTACACAGTGCAGAGGAAGAGGAAGACAAAGGCCCGCCCCTTTGTCTCCCCCCCCCGGTACCATGGGCACCTGAGGTAGGAAGCTCAAAACTACATCAGCGCATCCCACAAATACATACTCTTTACAAATAGTCATCATTTCTTAAAAAAAGGGAAATAAACAGGCTTTCCGACTGTATAAACGGCACGGTAAAAAGGTTATTGCCAGGTAGCATTTCTACAACAGAGAAGGGTTTTTAGCTTACTTTTATGTCTTCCCCAGGAACAAACAGGGGCCGGCAGATGTCTGGGTACTTCCTGATTATTTCAAGAAGGACATACAGCTTCAGGCCTTCCGTCAGCTCATCCAACATAGGCTGCAACCTCAGGCTTGCATGGAGTATGAGGGAACTGCAACTGTAGAAAACATTACAGTAGCTACAAAAACACACTGTAGTGTGTGTGTGTGTGTGTGTGTGTGTGTGTGTGTGTGTGTGTGTGTGTGTGTATATATATATATATCTTCCTATACAAACAGAAAAACTTACCGAACAATGGACTCCTTGTTTTCAAGTGAGACACTTCCAGTAAATCCTCGATTGTATATTTCGTCAATGAGGTCTTGGTCTTTAATTGATTCCTCTGTCGACGACTCAACCTGAAAATTAAATGACCACAAAGAAAATCCCTGAGCAATATTCCATGTAAACATGACAATACAAATCGTTAGGGAATGCCCATCACAGCATTTCCATCATACAGAGGACATATACCTTGTCAATTAACGTCTGCGACTGTGCATCTGCCACAACGCTACGGTTGAGATCCATTGCATTCATCTGCCCACTGCAGAGGTAGCTGTAAGTCCATGGGCTTAACCCTCTTATGGCCACCCATATTAATATCATATTGTGCCTTGTGCCAGCTTTGGACGACTTTTTGAATGAAAAATAGAAAAATGTGCGATATGACCACAATGGCACGAAATATCTAATTTTAAAGCTGCAAGTCTCTACTTTACACAGAAAAAATAATTATGTTTCACACCTTGGTTTCAGCGAAAAAAGGCCCATTTTTGAAGTAGTTTTTAGTTACAAGCCGTTTTAGTTTGATACTGTTTATAGCCCCATATAACACTCTGTGATTTGACTACAGTGACACACAATAGCTCGTTGTAAAGCTTTAAATCTCTACTTTACCCAGAAAAAAGAAATAATAATCCAGCATGTTGCATTCTTTATTTTTTAGGCCGTTGAAAACACCATGCTCCGACTAAAGAAGGCCCCATTTACACTAATCTGTCAAGTCCCATAAAAAACTGTGTGATATGACTACAGTGACACACAATAGCTCATTTGGAAGCTCCAAATCTCTACTTTACACCGGGAAAAAAAAAAGTTTCTAGAATGTTGTGTTCTTTACTTACTAGGCAGTTGCATACACGATAGTTTGAGCAAAAAGGCCCTTTGAGAAATCCAGGTATTTGTGAATGAACTCTTTCAAGTCCAATATAAACTCATGTGATATGATGAACAAGACACAAAATAGCTCAAATGAAACATCAAGGACTCTACTTTACCCAGAAAAAGGAAAAGTGTCATAGCATAAGCATATTCAGTTCTTTACTTAGTTGCATACACCTTGGTTTGAGAAAAGAATTTGAGACAACCACTTTTGAATCTCTCAAACATGAATTTATTTTTCACTTAGAGAGATACTGTTACAAAATAAAACATAAATAGCTTTTTTGACATAAATAAAACATAACAAAATAGCTTTTTTGAAAAAAATGACACCTGTGTGAACTGAGTGGTGCAACATAAAAAAATCACACCTGTGTGAACTGAGTGGTGCAACTCCCCTCCCCCCTCCTCCCTCCCCCCTCAAAGACAACAAATCACACCTGTGTGAACTGAGTGGTGCAACGTCAAAAAATCACACCTGTGTGAACTGAGTGGTGTAACGTCAAAAAATCACACCTGTGTGAACTGAGTGGTGCAACATCAAAAAAATCACACCTGTGTGAACTGAGTGGTGCAACTCCCCTCCCCCCTCCTCCCTCAGACAACAAATCACACCTGTGTGAACTGAGTGGTGCAACGTCAAAAAATCACACCTGTGTGAACTGAGTGGTGCAACTCCCCTCCCCCCTCCTCCCTCAAAGACAACAAATCACACCTGTGTGAACTGAGTGGTGCAACGTCAAAAAATCACACCTGTGTGAACTGAGTGGTGCAACTCCCCTCCCCCCTCCTCCCCTAACCTGACTCCACCAGATGGGGCAGCAGAGAGTACACTGGGTTCCCCCCTCCTGCTCCCATCTGGGAACTCTCAGGCAGGGGCATCAAGTCTGCCTGAGAGTTCCCAGATGGGAGCAGGAGGGGGGAACCCAGTGTACTCTCTGCTGCCCCATCTGGCGGAGTCAGGTTACTCCTCCCCCCTTCTCACTCAAAGTCCAGCTCTTTCTCTGTGTGGTACCGGATGTGACATTCCCCTGGGTGCAGAGGCACGAAACACACCACACATTGGAACGTGGTCTCACGGCGTGGCCCCCCCTGGTTGTGTTTGCTACACACTCTGCATCGTTTAGCTGGGTGCTGCTTCTTTGCAGTGGGTGCAAGCTTTGCAAGGACATGGACTGTCTGCAGGGGTGCCATGTTGGCTGACAGCCTGATCCTCGGGTCTGTGTGTGGCACTCTCCGTTGGACTCGTGTGGGCGTGGACCAAGACAGGATGACCTTGTGGATGAAGGACTTCAGGCATTTACAGCTGCCCTCAGGATTCCGCTGTCTGTAGAGGACAAAGCCGTTGTACATGGAGATCTGAAAGAGGTACATTATGAACCTGAGTGTCCTGCTTGGGGTCCGGAGCGTTTACTTTGAAAAAAATAGAGTGTTCAAAGCAGGCCCTAGTCGCCTGAATACCGCAGCTAGGAATAATGGAATAGGACCCCGGTTCTATTTTGTGGGTTTTATTATCTGAACTGGGGCCATGATTATGAACTTGGTGGTCCACTTGGACGATCTCCTGGCCCAGGGGTAGTAGTTGATGTGTTGGTCCAACAGGTCGACCCCGTTCATGTACTGGTTGTAGTCCTCCGCCGCCTGAGGTTTCTCGAAGTTGTACTGGGTGCCGCCTTTCTGCCACTTCTGCTTGTTCACCACTGTGTCCTGGTGGTAGGTCGATACCATGCGTACTACTTTGGAGTCCCTCCATGCAACAGCCATCACACTCCCTGTCGTCATGGCGATCCTGTCACCTTCCTTCAGGGTGGCCATTGTGACATCATTGATCTCTGGGGGTGGGCCTCGGCCTCTGCGAATGGTTCCGCATGTATGGACCTTCAACTGGAGGAGGTGGTCGCACAAGTCCACGCTGTTATAAAAGTTGTCCATGAAGAGGATGTAGCCCTTACCTGCCAAGTCACCAAGGAGAGAGGTGACCGTATCGACCAAGAACGAGTACACGCCACAGTAGGGCCGCATATTGTGGCAATATCCTGTGGCCGAGTCCGCCATGATGTAAGATTTGATGCCGTACTGAGACCCGGAAGGCCAAACGTCCCCTCCACAGCAACGTCCCCTCATCTATGGAGATCTCCTGTGACGGCTGGAACATCTCCTGCCACTTCGTGATGAGGTACTCCAAGATGGGGCGGATCTTGAAGAGCCGGTCATCTGGGTCGTCCCGACAGTCTGTGTAATGGAGAAATCTCAGGATCAGCTGGAAGCGGTTCCGAGACATCACCGTGGCGAAATATGGCGTACACAGGGCTTCATCCGTAGACCAGTAGTCTGCCAACTCTGGTTTCCTGATGAGGCCGGTCAGGAAGAAGAGACCAAAAGTATTTGAGCTCTTTTATTCAAGAACGAAAGTCGGATGTTCGAAGACGATCAGATACCGTCGTAGTTCCGACCATAAACGATGCCGACTCGCGACCCGCCGGGCAGCGCCCTGGAAACCAAAGTCTTTGGGTTCCGGGGGGAGTATGGTTGCAAAGCTGAAACCTCTTTTATGTTGACGTCCTTCCATGCGTTGAGCCTGGAGTAACACGTTGGTGGTATAGAGGCGATGCACCGAGCTGCATAGAGGTTGGTCTGCCTCATGATGACCAGCAGCAACTCCTCTGTGAGGAAGAGTTCCAGGAAATACGATGGCTTGCTGGACTGCAGAGCCGCTGCCTGTTTCAGAAGTCCTGGTGTTGCCGTGAAGGGGAAGGATTGGGGCTGCCAACCACCTGCATCCAGAAGACGCCACACATGAGCAACACGACCTGGTTTCCCTTTGCCTCGACCTGAAAATGATAGAAATACAGAATTACTTACCAATAAACATATAATGTTTTTAGCTTTTAGTGTTTTTCCTTTTTCTAATAAAGTTGTTTTTATTTTGTAGTTACCTCTGTAAACCCCCCCCCCCCCCCCCCCCCATGTAAAGCGTCTTTGGGTACTCAGAAAAGCGCTATATAAGTTTGAGATATTATTATTATTATTATTATTATATGTGCTAGAATCTATATACATAGATTGTAAAGTGGAGAGGGAAATCTGGAGCTCTAAACATGTGTGCTAGAGGTGAGGTATGTGCTAGTCTGAGTATGTGCTCATTTACAATACCAATACATACATTGTAAAGTGGAGAGGGAAATCTGGAGCTCTCTGGTGGAGCTGTTGCCCCGCAACCCGACTACGGATAAGCGGTTGAAGATGGATGGACAAAGTGTGTAAGTGTGATAAGCAAAAAACAATAAACGTACCCCTGCCTTTGGTCCCGCCTGTGCTGCCAACAGCGGCCTGTGGATCAGTGGGCTGGCCATGTGCACCCCTTCCTCTTCCCCGACCTGAAATGTTATAGGAATACACAATTACTTACTATAAACACACATACATTTACAATACAATAAATGCATTTTACTTGTGTGTAAGTGTATGCAGAAATACATAAAACCTACCCCTGCCTGCCTTTGATGGTCGGGTGGCTGGTGGTTCGGGAGCTGCTTCCCTGTTACCTGAAAACAGAGTACAATATATATTTAGATAACAATCTGTGCACGGCCAGCTTGAATGACATAATACATCTTTATCTTCCTCCCTAAACTTCTTTGCCTTTATTATTTTGATAAACATTTTTGAATAGTTCAAATAGCAAATCTACGAGCTCACAACATGTCAATGTAGATCAGTTTTTTTGTAGACTACCTTATTTCACTGACAAACTAAATGGAAACTAAATGAAAACTACGCTATGACAACTGAAACTAAGACTAAATATAATTGACAATTTCAATTTCAAATAGCAAATCTACAAGCTCACAACGCGTTGTGAGCTTGTAGATTTGCTATTTTCAGCATGCAACCAAGTGTAAAATGACTTATACTGGATCTCTTGTCCACTAGTCCCTCCCTAACATTTTAGTCTAGTTTTTATTTGTGATGAAATTGTCAATTATATTTAGTCTTAGTTTCAGTTGTCATAGCGTAGTTTTCATTTAGTTTCCATTTAGTTTGTCAGTGAAATAAGGTAGTCTACAAAAAAACTGATCTACATTGACATGTTGTGAGCTCGTAGATTTGCTATTTGAACTATTCAAAAATGTTTATCAAAATAAAGACAATAATGGCGTTGTGAGCTTGTAGATCTGCCATTTTCAGCATGTTGAAAATAGCATATCTACAAGCTCACAACGCGTCGCAGAGGCTATGAAGAAATGTAAACCTACCCCTGCCAACAGCGGCATCTGGTGGTGACGGGCCTGCTTCACACACACCTCGAGATCTGAAAACAATACAAAAAAAAACATTTAGATAAATCTGGGATAACACCATTTTACACGACCAGCTTGAATAACATAATTCAGACAGTCAGACAGTTGCCATATAGCCCAAACATTTAGACTCTCGTAGGTTTATTTCGATTCTGACGAATCTCTCTACGAGAGTCTAAAAGACTAGTCCCTCAAAAAAAAGTCTCGTGTTTACGTTTGTGCCTCAAAATCACTCTTACCTTGTACAATTGACCCGAACTATAGTCATCAGACGCCATGCCAGAGCGACGATGTGATGAGCTGTAAGGCGACTCCACGCGCCGTCTCTCCAGCCAGGCATGGGGGCGAAGTGAACGGTACACCGGAGTAGCCATCGACGCGGACGACTGTGATGAGGTAACGGAACCAGGTCCAGGATCCATCGGAGGATGATGATGAGAAGACGGAGAAGAAAAGTTGCATGCTGAAAATAGCAAATCTACAAGCTCACAACGCGGACGACTGTGATGAGGTAATGGAACTTGGTCCTTTTGGCACTTACTCGTCTCTGGCCAAAAGGACATTTCGGATTGGAAAGGGACATATTTTTGGTGCAAGCGGCTGCACCTGAACATAGAGTTCCATATGGCATTTGGGAAGTGCCAGGTTGACGTCCCTTTGGCAAATAATGTCCCAAAGGGACTGTCCCTTTCTCAAAGGGACAGTCCCTTTGGGACATTATTTGCCAAAGGGACGTCAACTTGGCACTTGCCAAATGTCCACTCGGCATGCTGTGTAGTGTGAACTCACACCCTCCAGGGGGCAACAGCGGGTCATATATTGCATGTCCACATTACATGTCCACATGGCATTGTTGGGAATGCCCAAGTAGACGTGGACGTCCCAAAAGGACAGTCCGTCTGGCAAACACATGCAGATGGCACAGCCAAGAGGGCAGTCATTTTGCCATGGCAAAACAGACGGGGCCATACCAAGTGGACATAGATCCATGCTTACACCTGTAACCTACTGAAGCTCCCCACTGACAGAACCATGGTTACATATGTAACCTAAACACAACACACCCTAATTAGCATGAACCACACCCCCAAATCAACTGAGGACACACCCCCTATTTCGTGTAAGGTACGCCCCCAAATTAGCATAAACCACACACCCTAAAACATATTAGACACACCCCTTAATTAGTGTAAGCCACACCCCTTGATTAGCATGAACCACACCCCCTAATTAGCATAAACCACATCAATGGCTAGTGGACATTATGTAACATTGCAAAAGGACATTGAAGCAATGTGGACAGGTGGACATATAACCATAGTTACACCTGTAACCTACGGCAGACCCTCACTGAAAGTACCCTGGTTACAGGAGGGCAATGGCAAATAGACATGTGGACGTCCCACATGGACAGTCTGTCTGGCACATACATGCAGAAGGCACAGCCAAGAGAGCAGTCCTTTTGCCATAGCCTAACATACCAGGTGGACATATAACCATAGTTACACCTGTAACCTACGGCAGACCCTCACTGACAGTACCCTGGTTACAGGAGGGCAATGGCAAATAGACATGTGGACCTCCAACATGGACAGTCTGTCTGGCACATACATGCAGAAGGCACACCCAAGAGGGCAGTCCTTTTGCCATAGCCTAACATACCAGGTGGACATATAACCATAGTTACACCTGTAACCTACGGCAGACCCTCACTGACAGCACCCTGGTTACAGGAGGGCAATGGCAAATAGACATGTGGACGTCCCACATTGACAGTCTGTCTGGCACATACATGCAGAAGGCACAGCCAAGAGGGCAGTCCTTTTGCCATAGCCTAACATACCAGGTGGACATATAACCATAGTTACACCTGTAACCTACGGCAGACCCTCACTGACAGCACCCTGGTTACAGGAGGGCAATGGCAAATAGACATGTGGACGTCCCACATAGACAGTCTGTCTGGCACATACATGCAGAAGGCACAGCCAAGAGGGCAGTCCTTTTGCCATAGCCTAACATACCAGGTGGACATATAACCATAGTTACACCTGTAACCTACGGCAGACCCTCACTGACAGCACCCTGGTTACAGGAGGGCAATGGCAAATAGACATGTGGACGTCCCACATGGACAGTCTGTCTGGCACATACATGCAGAAGGAACAGCCAAGAGGGCAGTCCTTTTGCCATAGCCTAACATACCAGGTGGACATATAACCATAGTTACACCTGTAACCTACGGCAGACCCTCACTGACAGAACCATGGTTACATATGTAACCTAAACACAACACACCCTAATTAGCATGAACCACACCCCCAAAGCAACTGAGGACACACCCCCTATTTTGTGTAAGGTACGCCCCCAAATTAGCATAAACCACACACCCTAAAACATATTAGACACACCCCTTAATTAGTGTAAGCCACACCCCTTGATTAGCATGAACCACACCCCCTAATTAGCATAAACCACATCAATGGCTAGTGGACATTATGTAACATTGCAAAAGGACATTGAAGCAATGTGGACAGGTGGACATATAACCATAGTTACACCTGTAACCTACGGCAGACCCTCACTGAAAGTACCCTGGTTACAGGAGGGCAATGGCAAATAGACATGTGGACCTCCAACATGGACAGTCTGTCTGGCACATACATGCAGAAGGCACACCCAAGAGGGCAGTCCTTTTGCCATAGCCTAACATACCAGGTGGACATATAACCATAGTTACACCTGTAACCTACGGCAGACCCTCACTGACAGCACCCTGGTTACAGGAGGGCAATGGCAAATAGACATGTGGACGTCCCACATGGACAGTCTGTCTGGCACATACATGCAGAAGGCACACCCAAGAGGGCAGTCCTTTTGCCATAGCCTAACATACCAGGTGGACATATAACCATAGTTACACCTGTAACCTACGGCAGACCCTCACTGACAGCACCCTGGTTACAGGAGGGCAATGGCAAATAGACATGTGGACGTCCCACATGGACAGTCTGTCTGGCACATACATGCAGAAGGAACAGCCAAGAGGGCAGTCCTTTTGCCATAGCCTAACATACCAGGTGGACATATAACCATAGTTACACCTGTAACCTACGGCAGACCCTCACTGACAGCACCCTGGTTACAGGAGGGCAATGGCAAATAGACATGTGGACGTCCCACATGGACAGTCTGTCTGGCACATACATGCAGAAGGAACAGCCAAGAGGGCAGTCCTTTTGCCATAGCCTAACATACCAGGTGGACATATAACCATAGTTACACCTGTAACCTACGGCAGACCCTCACTGACAGAACCATGGTTACATATGTAACCTAAACACAACACACCCTAATTAGCATGAACCACACCCCCAAATCAACTGAGGACACACCCCCTATTTTGTGTAAGGTACGCCCCCAAATTAGCATAAACCACACACCCTAAAACATATTAGACACACCCCTTAATTAGTGTAAGCCACACCCCTTGATTAGCATGAACCACACCCCCTAATTAGCATAAACCACATCAATGGCTAGTGGACATTATGTAACATTGCAAAAGGACATTGAAGCAATGTGGACAGGTGGACATATAACCATAGTTACACCTGTAACCTACGGCAGACCCTCACTGAAAGTACCCTGGTTACAGGAGGGCAATGGCAAATAGACATGTGGACGTCCCACATGGACAGTCTGTCTGGCACATACATGCAGAAGGCACAGCCAAGAGAGCAGTCCTTTTGCCATAGCCTAACATACCAGGTGGACATATAACCATAGTTACACCTGTAACCTACGGCAGACCCTCACTGACAGTACCCTGGTTACAGGAGGGCAATGGCAAATAGACATGTGGACCTCCAACATGGACAGTCTGTCTGGCACATACATGCAGAAGGCACACCCAAGAGGGCAGTCCTTTTGCCATAGCCTAACATACCAGGTGGACATATAACCATAGTTACACCTGTAACCTACGGCAGACCCTCACTGACAGCACCCTGGTTACAGGAGGGCAATGGCAAATAGACATGTGGACGTCCCACATGGACAGTCTGTCTGGCACATACATGCAGAAGGCACAGCCAAGAGAGCAGTCCTTTTGCCATAGCCTAACATACCAGGTGGACATATAACCATAGTTACACCTGTAACCTACGGCAGACCCTCACTGACAGTACCCTGGTTACAGGAGGGCAATGGCAAATAGACATGTGGACCTCCAACATGGACAGTCTGTCTGGCACATACATGCAGAAGGCACACCCAAGAGGGCAGTCCTTTTGCCATAGCCTAACATACCAGGTGGACATATAACCATAGTTACACCTGTAACCTACGGCAGACCCTCACTGACAGCACCCTGGTTACAGGAGGGCAATGGCAAATAGACATGTGGACGTCCCACATGGACAGTCTGTCTGGCACATACATGCAGAAGGCACAGCCAAGAGGGCAGTCCTTTTGCCATAGCCTAACATACCAGGTGGACATATAACCATAGTTACACCTGTAACCTACGGCAGACCCTCACTGACAGCACCCTGGTTACAGGAGGGCAATGGCAAAATAGACATGTGGACGTCCCACATGGACAGTCTGTCTGGCACATACATGCAGAAGGAACAGCCAAGAGGGCAGTCCTTTTGCCATAGCCTAACATACCAGGTGGACATATAACCATAGTTACACCTGTAACCTACGGCAGACCCTCACTGACAGCACCCTGGTTACAGGAGGGCAATGGCAAATAGACATGTGGACGTCCCACATGGACAGTCTGTCTGGCACATACATGCAGAAGGAACAGCCAAGAGGGCAGTCCTTTTGCCATAGCCTAACATACCAGGTGGACATATAACCATAGTTACACCTGTAACCTACGGCAGACCCTCACTGACAGCACCCTGGTTACAGGAGGGCAATGGCAAATAGACATGTGGATGTCCCACATGGACAGTCTGTCTGGCACATACATGCAGAAGGCACAGCCAAAAGGGCAGTCCTTTTGCCATAGCCTAACATACCAGGTGGACATATAACCATAGTTACACCTGTAACCTACGGCAGACCCTCACTGACAGCACCCTGGTTACAGGAGGGCAATGGCAAATAGACTTGTGGACGTCCCACATGGACAGTCTGTCTGGCACATACATGCAGAAGGCACAGCCAAGAGAGCAGTCCTTTTGCCATAGCCTAACATACCAGGTGGACATATAACCATAGTTACACCTGTAACCTACGGCAGACCCTCACTGACAGTACCCTGGTTACAGGAGGGCAATGGCAAATAGACATGTGGACGTCCCACATGGACAGTCTGTCTGGCACATACATGCAGAAGGCACAGCCAAAAGGGCAGTCCTTTTGCCATAGCCTAACATACCAGGTGGACATATAACCATAGTTACACCTGTAACCTTCGGCAGACCCTCACTGACAGCACCCTGGTTACAGGAGGGCAATGGCAAATAGACATGTGGACGTCCCACATGGACAGTCTGTCTGGCACATACATGCAGAAGGCACAGCCAAGAGGGCAGTCCTTTTGCCATAGCCTAACATACCAGGTGGACATATAACCATAGTTACACCTGTAACCTACGGCAGACCCTCACTGACAGCACCCTGGTTACAGGAGGGCAATGGCAAATAGACATGTGGACGTCCCACATGGACAGTCTGTCTGGCACATACATGCAGAAGGAACAGCCAAGAGTGCAGTCCTTTTGCCATAGCCTAACATACCAGGTGGACATATAACCATAGTTACACCTGTAACCTACGGCAGACCCTCACTGACAGCACCCTGGTTACAGGAGGGCAATGGCAAATAGACATGTGGACGTCCCACATGGACAGTCTGTCTGGCACATACATGCAGAAGGCACAGCCAAAAGGGCAGTCCTTTTGCCATAGCCTAACATACCAGGTGGACATATAACCATAGTTACACCTGTAACCTTCGGCAGACCCTCACTGACAGCACCCTGGTTACAGGAGGGCAATGGCAAATAGACATGTGGACGTCCCGCATGGACAGTCTGTCTGGCACATACATGCAGAAGGCACAGCCAAGAGGGCAGTCCTTTTGCCATAGCCTAACATACCAGGTGGACATATAACCATAGTTACACCTGTAACCTACGGCAGACCCTCACTGACAGCACCCTGGTTACAGGAGGGCAATGGCAAATAGACATGTGGACGTCCCACATGGACAGTCTGTCTGGCACATACATGCAGAAGGAACAGCCAAGAGGGCAGTCCTTTTGCCATAGCCTAACATACCAGGTGGACATATAACCATAGTTACACCTGTAACCTACGGCAGACCCTCACTGACAGCACCCTGGTTACAGGAGGGCAATGGCAAATAGACATGTGGACGTCCCACATGGACAGTCTGTCTGGCACATACATACAGAAGGCACAGCCAAAAGGGCAGTCCTTTTGCCATAGCCTAACATACCAGGTGGACATATAACCATAGTTACACCTGTAACCTTCGGCAGACCCTCACTGACAGCACCCTGGTTACAGGAGGGCAATGGCAAATAGACATGTGGACGTCCCACATGGACAGTCTGTCTGGCACATACATGCAGAAGGCACAGCCAAGAGGGCAGTCCTTTTGACATAGCCTAACATACCAGGTGGACATATAACCATAGTTACACCTGTAACCTTCGGCAGACCCTCACTGACAGCACCCTGGTTACAGGAGGGCAATGGCAAATAGACATGTGGACGTCCCACATGGACAGTCTGTCTGGCACATACATGCAGAAGACACAGCCAAGAGGGCAGTCCTTTTGCCATAGCCTAACATACCAGGTGGACATATAACCATAGTTACACCTGTAACCTACGGCAGACCCTCACTGACAGCACCCTGGTTACAGGAGGGCAATGGCAAATAGACATGTGGACGTCCCACATGGACAGTCTGTCTGGCACATACATGCAGAAGGAACAGCCAAGAGGGCAGTCCTTTTGCCATAGCCTAACATACCAGGTGGACATATAACCATAGTTACACCTGTAACCTACGGCAGACCCTCACTGACAGCACCCTGGTTACAGGAGGGCAATGGCAAATAGACATGTGGACGTCCCACATGGACAGTCTGTCTGGCACATACATGCAGAAGGAACAGCCAAGAGGGCAGTCCTTTTGCCATAGCCTAACATACCAGGTGGACATATAACCATAGTTACACCTGTAACCTACGGCAGACCCTCACTGACAGCACCCTGGTTACAGGAGGGCAATGGCAAATAGACATGTGGACGTCCCACATGGACAGTCTGTCTGGCACATACATACAGAAGGCACAGCCAAAAGGGCAGTCCTTTTGCCATAGCCTAACATACCAGGTGGACATATAACCATAGTTACACCTGTAACCTTCGGCAGACCCTCACTGACAGCACCCTGGTTACAGGAGGGCAATGGCAAATAGACATGTGGACGTCCCACATGGACAGTCTGTCTGGCACATACATGCAGAAGGCACAGCCAAGAGGGCAGTCCTTTTGACATAGCCTAACATACCAGGTGGACATATAACCATAGTTACACCTGTAACCTTCGGCAGACCCTCACTGACAGCACCCTGGTTACAGGAGGGCAATGGCAAATAGACATGTGGACGTCCCACATGGACAGTCTGTCTGGCACATACATGCAGAAGACACAGCCAAGAGGGCAGTCCTTTTGCCATAGCCTAACATACCAGGTGGACATATAACCATAGTTACACCTGTAACCTACGGCAGACCCTCACTGACAGCACCCTGGTTACAGGAGGGCAATGGCAAATAGACATGTGGACGTCCCACATGGACAGTCTGTCTGGCACATACATGCAGAAGGAACAGCCAAGAGGGCAGTCCTTTTGCCATAGCCTAACATACCAGGTGGACATATAACCATAGTTACACCTGTAACCTACGGCAGACCCTCACTGACAGCACCCTGGTTACAGGAGGGCAATGGCAAATAGACATGTGGACGTCCCACATGGACAGTCTGTCTGGCACATACATGCAGAAGGCACAGCCAAGAGGGCAGTCCTTTTGCCATAGCCTAACATACCAGGTGGACATATAACCATAGTTACACCTGTAACCTTCGGCAGACCCTCACTGACAGCACCCTGGTTACAGGAGGGCAATGGCAAATAGACATGTGGACGTCCCACATGGACAGTCTGTCTGGCACATACATGCAGAAGGCACAGCCAAGAGGGCAGTCCTTTTGCCATAGCCTAACATACCAGGTGGACATATAACCATAGTTACACCTGTAACCTACGGCAGACCCTCACTGACAGCACCCTGGTTACAGGAGGGCAATGGCAAATAGACATGTGGACGTCCCACATGGACAGTCTGTCTGGCACATACATGCAGAAGGCACAGCCAAGAGGGCAGTCCTTTTGCCATAGCCTAACATACCAGGTGGACATATAACCATAGTTACACCTGTAACCTACGGCAGACCCTCACTGACAGCACCCTGGTTACAGGAGGGCAATGGCAAATAGACATGTGGACGTCCCACATGGACAGTCTGTCTGGCACATACATGCAGAAGGCACAGCCAAGAGGGCAGTCCTTTTGACATAGCCTAACATACCAGGTGGACATATAACCATAGTTACACCTGTAACCTACGGCAGACCCTCACTGACAGCACCCTGGTTACAGGAGGGCAATGGCAAATAAACATGTGGACGTCCCACATGGACAGTTTGTCTGGCACATACATGCAGAAGGCACAGCCAAGAGGGCAGTCCTTTTGCCATAGCCTAACATACCAGGTGGACATATAACCATAGTTACACCTGTAACCTTCGGCAGACCCTCACTGACAGCACCCTTGTTACAGGAGGGCAATGGCAAATAGACATGTGGACGTCCCACATGGACAGTCTGTCTGGCACATACATGCAGAAGGCACAGCCAAGAGGGCAGTCCTTTTGCCATAGCCTAACATACCAGGTGGACATATAACCATAGTTACACCTGTAACCTACGGCAGACCCTCACTGACAGCACCCTGGTTACAGGAGGGCAATGGCAAATAGACATGTGGACGTCCCACATGGACAGTCTGTCTGGCACATACATGCAGAAGGAACAGCCAAGAGGGCAGTCCTTTTGCCATAGCCTAACATACCAGGTGGACATATAACCATAGTTACACCTGTAACCTACGGCAGACCCTCACTGACAGCACCCTGGTTACAGGAGGGCAATGGCAAATAGACATGTGGATGTCCCACATGGACAGTCTGTCTGGCACATACATGCAGAAGGCACAGCCAAGAGGGCAGTCCTTTTGCCATAGCCTAACATACCAGGTGGACATATAACCATAGTTACACCTGTAACCTACGGCAGACCCTCACTGACAGCACCCTGGTTACAGGAGGGCAATGGCAAATAGACATGTGGATGTCCCACATGGACAGTCTGTCTGGCACATACATGCAGAAGGCACAGCCAAGAGGGCAGTCCTTTTGCCATAGCCTAACATACCAGGTGGACATATAACCATAGTTACACCTGTAACCTACGGCAGACCCTCACTGACAGCACCCTGGTTACAGGAGGGCAATGGCAAATAGACATGTGGACGTCCCACATGGACAGTCTGTCTGGCACATACATGCAGAAGGCACAGCCAAGAGGGCAGTCCTTTTGCCATAGCCTAACATACCAGGTGGACATATAACCATAGTTACACCTGTAACCTACGGCAGACCCTCACTGACAGCACCCTGGTTACAGGAGGGCAATGGCAAATAGACATGTGGACGTCCCACATGGACAGTCTGTCTGGCACATACATGCAGAAGGCACAGCCAAGAGGGCAGTCCTTTTGCCATAGCCTAACATACCAGGTGGACATATAACCATAGTTACACCTGTAACCTACGGCAGACCCTCACTGACAGCACCCTGGTTACAGGAGGGCAATGGCAAATAGACATGTGGACGTCCCACATGGACAGTCTGTCTGGCACATACATGCAGAAGGCACAGCCAAAAGGGCAGTCCTTTTGCCATAGCCTAACATACCAGGTGGACATATAACCATAGTTACACCTGTAACCTTCGGCAGACCCTCACTGACAGCACCCTGGTTACAGGAGGGCAATGGCAAATAGACATGTGGACGTCCCACATGGACAGTCTGTCTGGCACATACATGCAGAAGGCACAGCCAAGAGGGCAGTCCTTTTGACATATCCTAACATACCAGGTGGACATATAACCCTAGTTACACCTGTAACCTACAGCAGACCCTCACTGACAGTACCCTGGTTACATCTGTAACCTAAACACACACCCTAATTTGCATAGTTCACACCCTCAAATTAGCATAAGACATACCCCCAAATCAACGGAGGACACCCCCCTAGTATGTGTAAGTCACGCATACACATCAGCATGAACCACGCCCCACATTAATGTTAGACACACCCCCTGATTAGCATGATCCACGCCCCCTACCTAACACCCATGCATTAGCATGAACCACACGCCCAACTTTTTGTAAGACACACCCCTAAATGAGTGTAAGACACACCCCCTGATTAGCATGAGCCACACCCCCTAATTAGCATGAATTACACCCATACATTAGCATGTACCCTGCCCCAAATTAGCAGTAGACACACCCCTAAATGAGTGTAGACACACCCCCTGATTAGCATGGTGTAGTCATGGTGTAGCATGTATGGAGGCATGCCCAAGAGGACACATTGTCATCCCAAAGGGACAGTCAAATGGGATGGATTAAGGTTTGCCCAAATGGACGTGGTCAATATTATTTTGCTCCTATTTCTGTTCTGGACCACCACACGCTACCATAATGCATGTGCGCTATCAGGGGCTATCAAAGAATACATGGTAACAAGGTGTAGTCTTTATATATCACAGTTCTGGAGCTATGGCCATTTGAATTTGAAGAATGCTACACTATAACATGCCAAGGGGACATTTGGCTTATTAACCTCACACTAAATCCAAATTTTGATCCAAAGACTGGTCACTGGAGTTCAAACTCTGCATATTCTGATAGAGCATTGAAAGGTGATTGAACTGACCACTGTTTGGTTGCCATAGCACCTACAGAACTAATTAAATCGTTTAGAAAGTTCCTGTTTGTGCAAAACCCTGATGTTACATAGCATGTATGGAGGCATGCCCAAGAGGACACTTTGTCATCCCAAAGGGACAGTCAAATGGGATGGATTAAGGTTTGCCCAAATGGACATGGTCAATATTATTTTGCTCCTATTTCTGTTCTGGACCACCACACGCTACCATAATGCATGTGCGCTATCGGGGGCTATCGAAGAATACATGGTAACAAGGTGTAGTCATTATATATCACAGTTCTGGCGCTATGGCCATTTGAATTTGAAGAATGCTACACTATAACATGCCAAGGGGACATTTGGCTTATTAACATCACACTAAATCCAAATTTTGATCCAAAGACTGGTCCCTGGAGTTAAAACTCGGCATATTCTGATAGAGCATTGAAAGGTGATTGAACTGACCACTGTTTGGTTGCCATAGCACCTACAGAACTCATGAAATAGTTTAGAAAGGTCCCGTTTGTGCAAAACCCTGATGTTACATAGCATGTATGGAGGCATGCCCAAGAGGACACTTTGTCATCCCAAAGGGACAGTCAAATGGGATGGATTACTGTTGCATGTCCTCTCTGTGCATTGCAGTGGGGTTTGTGAGTCCAAACAGGTGGTGGCTTGCTAATTGAGACACCTGAAATTGTTTGAGAGTTGATTAGTGTCTTTTTGGGCAAGTGTCAAACGTGGCCATGTTTTCCTTCACATGCCAGAGGGACTGTCCCTTTGGGATGTGAACGTGTCCTTATGTAATATCAGGAAGTGCTCTCTCTACTTCAACTGCACAGCTTCTGACAAACTCAAACAGGACAGGAGGGTAATTTAGACATCAAAGAAAAAGGAGCACCAATCACAAACATTCAATCAAGAACTAAGTACTCTGCTGCACTAATTATCATGAGATCAAACACTGCTGCACAGAATAGGTACAATCAAGCAAACAAGGTCATCATGACATGAACTCATAGTTCAAGTGGCTCTTACAGGTGCTATGGCAACCACATAGTGTTAGTTTAAAGACAACTTTAGTTTTTTTCAACCAAGGTTCATGTTTTAGGTTGTTATTAGTTTTAGGGATGTTAGCTGTTTTTGAAAGGGGGCCGGGGGCATTCGAGCATGGGGCTAAATATGTATTTTTTTACAAAATATTATGGCGATTTTTTTTTTTATTATTTACTATAGTCCTAATAAACCCCAGGAAATTACATCTGGCCACAAAAAAAATCACAGGATCTACTCAAGAATATGTTTCACATGAGTTGCCACATTATTTATTTTGAACCAACATTTGGCAACTAAACTAAAATAAAAACAAAACTACTAAACTACTAACAGCAATAAAACAAATTACAAATTAAGCATTATTT
>NC_136809.1:61238858-61248858 GCF_951216825.1 Electrona antarctica | reverse complement strand
GTGAGTTCGATTCCCACTCGCGGAGCAAGTGACAATGGCCCCAGACAATTGATAAACCCCTACCAGAGGTAGGGCCAAACACAACATATAGTTTTGTATCCGTCATGAAGAGAGACCAGAGTTGTTCTACGCTCTGATAGGCCACACCCACATTTTAAAACAACGCCCCCAATGTGGGCGGGGCACGGCCGAGGGCTTGCTGCACAGCAGCGCCCCCTTGTGCTTCTCCAAAGCGTCCCAGTTTTTCCACTTTTTAAACATTTTAACAACGCCTACCCCACCCCCACTACCGACGCCCATGCACCTCCACTCCCCCCCCCCCCCCCTATCTCAGGTGCGAGCTTTCCAACGGTGGCAATCCCGAGCCTCTGCGACCAACGGAAGTTGTTGAAAATGGCTACCTACAAGCATGCATGTGGATGGGCCACTTTTGTCATTTTTGAAATGTTATGAAAATAGCAGATCTGCAAGCTTGCATACTCCACGGTGCTGTAAGCATCTACCAATGGGTCCTTAGAGAGGTCACAGAGGTCATTGTTATGCTAATGCCCAAGTGGGTATATGGTGATGACTAAGTGGGTATCAGACCGGATGGGAATGTCGTTAGCCTAGGAAGCGGACTTCACAGCAGTCAGTTTGAGGGTTATCGCTTCTCGGCCTTTTGGCTAAAATCAGAAGTACGGGAAGTGGATGAGGAGGATTAAGCTGGCTTAAAGGAAGGTTTTTGACAGAGAGGATGAACGACGGAACTGAAGTAAAGAACACGCTGCGGTTCAGATGGAAGAAGGGCGTCCCGGTGGAGAGGAAAACTTTCACGACGGACATTTTGATCGGGCTGCTAAATGTAAAGGTAGAGGACATTATGTGCCTACAAGACAATCCTCTGGGGAGAGGGTTTGATGTGACTTTCCACGTGGAAAAAAAGGTACACAAAGTGTTTGTTGTATACTGGCGGAAGAGAGGAGAGGAGCCACTAAGACATGTGGATGTAATATATTTGGGGATGGAAAAAAAAAGAGTTGTCACGGTCCACATGTACAACCCACATGTGGCCACCGAGGACATTGCGGCGTTTCTAAGTGGGTATGGAGGAGTGTGTCCCAACGACTGGGTGACGCAGGAGAAGGACGAGATGGGCATCTGGACGGGGAGAAGGGAGTTTCCCATGGTATTTAATGCGGATCGAAGTGGGCCTGATGGACTGTCGCACCCCCCGGCTTTCTTCAACATAGGAGAAGCAAGAGGCTACCTGTTTTATAGGGGGCAGCCTCCCTTCTGCAGGAAGTGCAGGGGGGGCGGACACCGAGCGAGCGCGTGCACGGGTGTAGAGGCCCCCAAGGCCTGCCATGCCTGCGGGGCTACGGCCCACCTTGTAAGGGCCTGCCCCGTGAGGGGTGGGGCAGGTGGTGGTGGGCTTGGGGGAGGGGGGACTGTGGCTGGTGGAGCAGGGATTTCCTCTCCGGCTGGGGGTGCAGGCCCGAAGGGGCCGAAGGGCCCGCAGAAGAGAGGAGCGGAGGAGGCCTTGCCAAAGGACTCAGCAGCGGACAGCGGACAGAAGAAAGGGGCGGGGACTGGCCCCCTGGCGTCTAAGGGGGCAGGGGCCCCGTCGCCAGCTGGGAAGAAGGTGAGAACAGGAGAAGAGGAGGAGAAGGACATGGACTCCTCAGAAAGCGGGGAGGTGATGGCATCTGGCAGGATGGAGGAGGTGATGGCGCTGAGTTTTGACTCGGGCCAGCCCCGAGGCATGTTTGGCCCACCCTCACCGGCTAACGTTACTGGGACGTTGCCCACTAGGGCGGAAAGAGAGGAACCTCCAGGATAGAGGACTTTGGTTGATGTAAAATGAGTCATTTGTTGATTTATTTTGTTTTGACTGTATGGAATAATGATGTATGATTATGTTATGTTGTATGGAAGCCGTTGAGGCTGACTAAAAAAAAAAGAAAAAAAAAAAAAAAAATCTGTTTTTATCAGTTTAATATCTGATATGTCCCCTATATGGGGACTAAATATTAAACGGATTTTTTGACTCAGGAGTTGAAAAAGGGGCTTGCTCCGTTCACTCCACGCATCGACCCGGCATTGCAGTGCCGCCGGGAACGGTGCACTTTCTTCCGCCTTGTTGAATGGAAAAAAAAAACGGCCTGTTTGTAATACATAGAGATGTGGCTGACGCATATTGTTTTAACCATGTTTCTATGGTTAAAGAAATGTACTGTCATCTACTGTACATGAGCCGTACCGGCCACTTCTGCTGTCGCTTACGGCCATACCACCCTGAACACGCCGGATCTCGTCCGATCTCGGAAGCTAAGCAGGATAGGGCCTGGTCAGTACTTGGATGGGAGACTGCCTGGGAATACCAGGTGCCGTACGCTTTTTCATGAAAGGCTTTGGCCAAAGCCATCTGCTGTGTACATGAGCCGTGCCGGCCAACTCTGCTGTCGCTTACGGCCATACCACCCTGAACACGCCCGATCTCGTCCGATCTCGGAAGCTAAGCAGGGTAGGGCCTGGTCAGTACTTGGATGGGAGACTGCCTGGGAATACCAGGTGCCGTAAGCTTTTTCATGAAAGGCATTGGCCAAAGCCATCTGCTGTGTACATGAGCCGTGCCGGCCACCTCTGCTGTCGCTTACGGCCATACCACCCTGAACACGCCCGATCTCGTCCGATCTCGGAAGCTAAGCAGGGTAGGGCCTGGTCAGTACTTGGATGGGAGACTGCCTGGGAATACCAGGTGCCGTAAGCATTTTCATGAAAGGCATTGGCCAAAGCCATCTGCTGTGTACATGAGCCGTGCCGGCCACCTCTGCTGTCGCTTACGGCCATACCACCCTGAACACGCCCGATCTCGTCCGATCTCGGAAGCTAAGCAGGGTAGGGCCTGGTCAGTACTTGGATGGGAGACTGCCTGGGAATACCAGGTGCCGTAAGCTTTTTCATGAAAGCCATTGGCCAAAGCCATCTGCTGTGTACATGAGCCGTGCCGGCCTCCTCTG
Organism: Electrona antarctica; assembly: GCF_951216825.1. Taxonomy (NCBI): domain Eukaryota; kingdom Metazoa; phylum Chordata; class Actinopteri; order Myctophiformes; family Myctophidae; genus Electrona; species Electrona antarctica. The sequence goes on along the minus strand of NC_136809.1, from coordinate 61,245,856 downwards.
CTGTCGCGTACGGCCATACCACCCTGAACACGCCCGATCTCGGAAGCTAAGCAGGGTAGGGCCTGGTCAGTACTTGGATGGGAGACTGCCTGGGAATACCAGGTGCTGTAAGCTTTTTCATGTCGGCAGACTGAATGACAAAACACCAGATCATGTGCAGCACGAACTTGTTGGCGGGGGTGCGGCCGAGGGGGAGGGGGACGGAAGGAGTACATGAATTCCGGAGTGCAAGTGAAAAATCTTCAAAGCGTGGAAAAGCATGAAAAGCGTGAAAGACACACAATGTGGCGTTTTGCCCGGCTCTCCACGCGGCCCCTGGGAGCCTTGTCACCCTGCCGGGGTGCCCACTCAGAACTCGGCTAAAGTGGGAACCCGGCTCTCCACCCGGACCCGGGTAACCCACGGGGGAGGGGGTGGCATGGGCCAGCCTCTAACGTGACTTCCGGGGTACGAGTGTAAAAATCTTCTAAGTGTGGACAGCAGAAAGCCGGTTTGCCCGGCTCTCCACGCGGACCCAGGGAGCCTTGGGCCCCCACCGGGGTGCCAGGCCCGAAGCCAGCTAAACCCACAACCCGGCTCTCCATCCGAACCCGGGTACCCACTCTTAAGCACCCCCCTGGAATCTTCACCATTGGCTACGGGCGCACAGCGGCCGCGCCCCTGGGACTCCAAATCCATTTGCAATGCACACACTTTTGCTTCAACACTCAACAGCCTGTTTGGCTCCGTGGACTAGTGTGCTTGGCCGTAAACCAAGAGGTTGGTGGTTCAAATCCACCTCTGGGACGATGCCGTTTTTAACAGGATCCCGACCAGTACTGTTTAAACATTCAAGCTCTATTTAAACCCAGCTAATATCCCTTTATATAGAATCCTGATCTGTTCAGGGTGGAGGGTGGGCAATGGACTAGTGGTCAATGCAACTGACTCTAATGCGGAGGGCTGTGAGTTCGATTCCCACTCGCGGAGCAAGTGACAATGGCCCCAGACAATTGATAAACCCCTACCAGAGTTAGGGCCAAACACAACATATAGTTTTGTATCCGTCATGAAGAGAGACCAGAGTTGTTCTACGCTCTGATAGGCCACACCCACATTTTAAAACAACGCCCCCCATGTGGGCGGGGCACGGCCGAGGGCTTGCTGCACAGCAGCGCCCCCTTGTGCTTCTCCAAAGCGTCCCAGTTTTTCCACTTTTTAAACATTTTAACAACGCCTACCCCACCCCCACTACCGAAGCCCATGCACCTCCACTCCCCCCCCCCCCCCCTATCTCAGGTGCGAGCTTTCCAACGGTGGCAATCCCGAGCCTCTGCGACCAACGGAAGTTGTTGAAAATGGCTACCTACAAGCATGCATGTGGATGGGCCACTTTTGTCATTTTTGAAATGTTATGAAAATAGCAGATCTGCAAGCTTGCATACTCCACGGTGCTGTAAGCATCTACCAATGGGTCCTTAGAGAGGTCACAGAGGTCATTGTTATGCTAATGCCCAAGTGGGTATATGGTGATGACTAAGTGGGTATCAGACCGGATGGGAATGTCGTTAGCCTAGGAAGCGGACTTCACAGCAGTCAGTTTGAGGGTTATCGCTTCTCGGCCTTTTGGCTAAGATCAAGTTGAGACACAGATCGAGACTTAGCGAAAAAAATAAAAGTTTTTTTGGAAGGATTCTTCAACGTGGAGGCCGGGAGCGTTTTCTCGGGCTGAAAACGCATCCGTGATGGCTTCCACGTCCGGGCAAACACTGCCAAGGGCTGGATTACGCAATACAGTGAGGTTCAGATGGAGGAAGGCGTCATTTACCATGTTGCAGCGCGAGGCATTTGGACGGAGCATATTGATGGGCCAGCTCAAGCTGAAGGTGGAGAACGTTTACTGCCTACAGAGCAACGCATTGGAGAGGAGCTTTGACGTGACGTTCACCACTACTGGAGTAGCAGAGGACGTGCTGGATATCTGCAAAAGGAAGGGGGGTGAGAAACCTTTTTCGGAATACGAGATTTTGAACCTGGACAGACCTAATTTTAAGCTGATCACAGTACAGATGTACAACCCATACGTCACGGGGGATCAGATCGTAAGTTTTCTGTCTGTGTATGGGGAAGTGTTGGCTGGAAACAGAAAAATCACCGATGGGTTGGGCTTCTGGACAGGCAAGACCCAGTTCCAGGTGCTGCTGCGGGACGACCAAGGTGGGTTTGAGGGGATGGCGCACCCTCCGGCCCAATTCAGCATCGCCGGAGACAAGGGGTTCCTATTTTACAACAGGCAACCGCCTTATTGTAGGAGGTGCAAAAAACATGGCCACAAGGAGGGCGCATGCGGATTTGTGTGGTGTCGCCACTGCACGGCCTACGGGCACGAGTCCTACAGGTGCCCATTCCCGAGGGCCTGCGGAGTATGTGGGAGTAAGGACCATGAGGACAGTACTTGCCCGGGCAGGGCGTATGCCCGTGCGGTCGGAGCCAGCGACAGCGGAGGGCGAGAGGACAGTGCAGAGCGGGAACCGGAAGCGGTGCTTGCTCTGAACCTGGAGAGTGGACCGGACGCTGGACCGGAGCCGGCGACAGAGGAGGAACCTGGCGGAGGCGCTACGGGGGAGGAGCAGCAGATGGACAGTGTGGGGGGAGGCGGGGTCGGGAGTGGCGGAGAGGGGGAAGTTTACGTGGAATGTGCAGACCAGATCGGAGAGGGTGGGGCAGAGGGGGCCGCCGAGGGGGGGTCAGGGGGAAATGTTAGGAAGAAGAAGAGTAGGAAAACCAGAAGCGCTGAGGGCAGAGAGGGGAAGAAGGCCAGAATGGAGAGGGGGGAGGTGGTGTTTTCAACAGCGGAGGCGGAGGAAGAGGCGGTCGGGGGGGAAGGTCAAGACAGGAGAGAGGGGGGAGGAGAGAAGGTGAGGGAGGAGGGTGGGGATGAAAGGGGGCAGGTGTTGGGGGAGAACAGCGACGTGTCGAGTTACGAACAGACACAGAAAAAGAAAGAAGATATGACAAAGCTTTTCGCACCAGGGTCACTTGGGAAGCCTGAGACAGCCGCAGGGGACAGCAAGGAAGCGGGGGGGGGGGAAAGCTCGGAGCAGAGTGAAGAAGAGGGTGGACATGGGAAGGGCCTTACGCTGTCCGAGTCGGACCTAAGTGATGGATTGAGGTTGATTTCTCGAGTAGTCCCAGATTGGTTGGACGACTCTGATGCCAGCCCCTGATGGTTAGGTGGAAGGGGGGTTTGGGATTGGGGTAGGTGTGGTTTCAACGGAGAGGCATTTTTTGAGAACCATTTTATGATGTACTGGATGTTAGGGTATGAGGGAATAAAGATGTATGCAAACGGGATAGGAGGGAGGGGATTACAGAATGTTTTGGGATGAATTGTAATGTATGACTGACTGAATTTTCAATAAAAAAAAAAAAAAAAAAAACTGTTCTTATCAGTTTAATATCTGATATGTCCCCTATATGGGGACTAAATATTAAACGGATTTTTTGACTCAGGAGTTGAAAAAGGGGCTTGCTCCGTTCACTCCACGCATCGACCCGGCATTGCAGTGCCGCCGGGAACGGTGCACTTTCTTCCGCCTTGTTGAATGGAAAAAAAAAACGGCCTGTTTGTAATACATAGAGATGTGGCTGACGCATATTGTTTTAACCATGTTTCTATGGTTAAAGAAATGTACTGTCATCTACTGTACATGAGCCGTACCGGCCACTTCTGCTGTCGCTTACGGCCATACCACCCTGAACACGCCGGATCTCGTCCGATCTCGGAAGCTAAGCAGGATAGGGCCTGGTCAGTACTTGGATGGGAGACTGCCTGGGAATACCAGGTGCCGTACGCTTTTTCATGAAAGGCTTTGGCCAAAGCCATCTGCTGTGTACATGAGCCGTGCCGGCCAACTCTGCTGTCGCTTACGGCCATACCACCCTGAACACGCCCGATCTCGTCCGATCTCGGAAGCTAAGCAGGGTAGGGCCTGGTCAGTACTTGGATGGGAGACTGCCTGGGAATACCAGGTGCCGTAAGCTTTTTCATGAAAGGCATTGGCCAAAGCCATCTGCTGTGTACATGAGCCGTGCCGGCCACCTCTGCTGTCGCTTACGGCCATACCACCCTGAACACGCCCGATCTCGTCCGATCTCGGAAGCTAAGCAGGGTAGGGCCTGGTCAGTACTTGGATGGGAGACTGCCTGGGAATACCAGGTGCCGTAAGCATTTTCATGAAAGGCATTGGCCAAAGCCATCTGCTGTGTACATGAGCCGTGCCGGCCACCTCTGCTGTCGCTTACGGCCATACCACCCTGAACACGCCCGATCTCGTCCGATCTCGGAAGCTAAGCAGGGTAGGGCCTGGTCAGTACTTGGATGGGAGACTGCCTGGGAATACCAGGTGCCGTAAGCTTTTTCATGAAAGCCATTGGCCAAAGCCATCTGCTGTGTACATGAGCCGTGCCGGCCTCCTCTGCTGTCGCGTACGGCCATACCACCCTGAACACGCCCGATCTCGGAAGCTAAGCAGGGTAGGGCCTGGTCAGTACTTGGATGGGAGACTGCCTGGGAATACCAGGTGCTGTAAGCTTTTTCATGTCGGCAGACTGAATGACAAAACACCAGATCATGTGCAGCACGAACTTGTTGGCGGGGGTGCGGCCGAGGGGGAGGGGGACGGAAGGAGTACATGAATTCCGGAGTGCAAGTGAAAAATCTTCAAAGCGTGGAAAAGCATGAAAAGCGTGAAAGACACACAATGTGGCGTTTTGCCCGGCTCTCCACGCGGCCCCTGGGAGCCTTGTCACCCTGCCGGGGTGCCCACTCAGAACTCGGCTAAAGTGGGAACCCGGCTCTCCACCCGGACCCGGGTAACCCACGGGGGAGGGGGTGGCATGGGCCAGCCTCTAACGTGACTTCCGGGGTACGAGTGTAAAAATCTTCTAAGTGTGGACAGCAGAAAGCCGGTTTGCCCGGCTCTCCACGCGGACCCAGGGAGCCTTGGGCCCCCACCGGGGTGCCAGGCCCGAAGCCAGCTAAACCCACAACCCGGCTCTCCATCCGAACCCGGGTACCCACTCTTAAGCACCCCCCTGGAATCTTCACCATTGGCTACGGGCGCACAGCGGCCGCGCCCCTGGGACTCCAAATCCATTTGCAATGCACACACTTTTGCTTCAACACTCAACAGCCTGTTTGGCTCCGTGGACTAGTGTGCTTGGCCGTAAACCAAGAGGTTGGTGGTTCAAATCCACCTCTGGGACGATGCCGTTTTTAACAGGATCCCGACCAGTACTGTTTAAACATTCAAGCTCTATTTAAACCCAGCTAATATCCCTTTATATAGAATCCTGATCTGTTCAGGGTGGAGGGTGGGCAATGGACTAGTGGTCAATGCAACTGACTCTAATGCGGAGGGCTGTGAGTTCGATTCCCACTCGCGGAGCAAGTGACAATGGCCCCAGACAATTGATAAACCCCTACCAGAGTTAGGGCCAAACACAACATATAGTTTTGTATCCGTCATGAAGAGAGACCAGAGTTGTTCTACGCTCTGATAGGCCACACCCACATTTTAAAACAACGCCCCCCATGTGGGCGGGGCACGGCCGAGGGCTTGCTGCACAGCAGCGCCCCCTTGTGCTTCTCCAAAGCGTCCCAGTTTTTCCACTTTTTAAACATTTTAACAACGCCTACCCCACCCCCACTACCGAAGCCCATGCACCTCCACTCCCCCCCCCCCCCCCCTATCTCAGGTGCGAGCTTTCCAACGGTGGCAATCCCGAGCCTCTGCGACCAACGGAAGTTGTTGAAAATGGCTACCTACAAGCATGCATGTGGATGGGCCACTTTTGTCATTTTTGAAATGTTATGAAAATAGCAGATCTGCAAGCTTGCATACTCCACGGTGCTGTAAGCATCTACCAATGGGTCCTTAGAGAGGTCACAGAGGTCATTGTTATGCTAATGCCCAAGTGGGTATATGGTGATGACTAAGTGGGTATCAGACCGGATGGGAATGTCGTTAGCCTAGGAAGCGGACTTCACAGCAGTCAGTTTGACGGTTATCGCTTCTCGGCCTTTTGGCTAAGATCAAGTTGAGACACAGATCGAGACTTAGCGAAAAAAATAAAAGTTTTTTTGGAAGGATTCTTCAACGTGGAGGCCGGGAGCGTTTTCTCGGGCTGAAAACGCATCCGTGATGGCTTCCACGTCCGGGCAAACACTGCCAAGGGCTGGATTACGCAATACAGTGAGGTTCAGATGGAGGAAGGCGTCATTTACCATGTTGCAGCGCGAGGCATTTGGACGGAGCATATTGATGGGCCAGCTCAAGCTGAAGGTGGAGAACGTTTACTGCCTACAGAGCAACGCATTGGAGAGGAGCTTTGACGTGACGTTCACCACTACTGGAGTAGCAGAGGACGTGCTGGATATCTGCAAAAGGAAGGGGGGTGAGAAACCTTTTTCGGAATACGAGATTTTGAACCTGGACAGACCTAATTTTAAGCTGATCACAGTACAGATGTACAACCCATACGTCACGGGGGATCAGATCGTAAGTTTTCTGTCTGTGTATGGGGAAGTGTTGGCTGGAAACAGAAAAATCACCGATGGGTTGGGCTTCTGGACAGGCAAGACCCAGTTCCAGGTGCTGCTGCGGGACGACCAAGGTGGGTTTGAGGGGATGGCGCACCCTCCGGCCCAATTCAGCATCGCCGGAGACAAGGGGTTCCTATTTTACAACAGGCAACCGCCTTATTGTAGGAGGTGCAAAAAACATGGCCACAAGGAGGGCGCATGCGGATTTGTGTGGTGTCGCCACTGCACGGCCTACGGGCACGAGTCCTACAGGTGCCCATTCCCGAGGGCCTGCGGAGTATGTGGGAGTAAGGACCATGAGGACAGTACTTGCCCGGGCAGGGCGTATGCCCGTGCGGTCGGAGCCAGCGACAGCGGAGGGCGAGAGGACAGTGCAGAGCGGGAACCGGAAGCGGTGCTTGCTCTGAACCTG
>NC_136809.1:61221358-61236358 GCF_951216825.1 Electrona antarctica | reverse complement strand
CTCTCCATCCGAACCCGGGTACCCACTCTTAAGCACCCCCCTGGAATCTTCACCATTGGCTACGGGCGCACAGCGGCCGCGCCCCTGGGACTCCAAATCCATTTGCAATGCACACACTTTTGCTTCAACACTCAACAGCCTGTTTGGCTCCGTGGACTAGTGTGCTTGGCCGTAAACCAAGAGGTTGGTGGTTCAAATCCACCTCTGGGACGATGCCGTTTTTAACAGGATCCCGACCAGTACTGTTTAAACATTCAAGCTCTATTTAAACCCAGCTAATATCCCTTTATATAGAATCCTGATCTGTTCAGGGTGGAGGTTGGGCAATGGACTAGTGGTCAATGCAACTGACTCTAATGCGGAGGGCTGTGAGTTCGATTCCCACTCGCGGAGCAAGTGACAATGGCCCCAGACAATTGATAAACCCCTACCAGAGGTAGGGCCAAACACAACATATAGTTTTGTATCCGTCATGAAGAGAGACCAGAGTTGTTCTACGCTCTGATAGGCCACACCCACATTTTAAAACAACGCCCCCCATGTGGGCGGGGCACGGCCGAGGGCTTGCTGCACAGCAGCGCCCCCTTGTGCTTCTCCAAAGCGTCCCAGTTTTTCCACTTTTTAAACATTTTAACAACGCCTACCCCACCCCCACTACCGAAGCCCATGCACCTCCACTCCCCCCCCCCCCCCCCCCCTATCTCAGGTGCGAGCTTTCCAACGGTGGCAATCCCGAGCCTCTGCGACCAACGGAAGTTGTTGAAAATGGCTACCTACAAGCATGCATGTGGATGGGCCACTTTTGTCATTTTTGAAATGTTATGAAAATAGCAGATCTGCAAGCTTGCATACTCCACGGTGCTGTAAGCATCTACCAATGGGTCCTTAGAGAGGTCACAGAGGTCATTGTTATGCTAATGCCCAAGTGGGTATATGGTGATGACTAAGTGGGTATCAGACCGGATGGGAATGTCGTTAGCCTAGGAAGCGGACTTCACAGCAGTCAGTTTGAGGGTTATCGCTTCTCGGCCTTTTGGCTAAGATCAAGTTGAGACACAGATCGAGACTTAGCGAAAAAAATAAAAGTTTTTTTGGAAGGATTCTTCAACGTGGAGGCCGGGAGCGTTTTCTCGGGCTGAAAACGCATCCGTGATGGCTTCCACGTCCGGCCAAACACTGCCAAGGGCTGGATTACGCAATACAGTGAGGTTCAGATGGAGGAAGGCGTCATTTACCATGTTGCAGCGCGAGGCATTTGGACGGAGCATATTGATGGGCCAGCTCAAGCTGAAGGTGGAGAACGTTTACTGCCTACAGAGCAACGCATTGGAGAGGAGCTTTGACGTGACGTTCACCACTACTGGAGTAGCAGAGGACGTGCTGGATATCTGCAAAAGGAAGGGGGGTGAGAAACCTTTTTCGGAATACGAGATTTTGAACCTGGACAGACCTAATTTTAAGCTGATCACAGTACAGATGTACAACCCATACGTCACGGGGGATCAGATCGTAAGTTTTCTGTCTGTGTATGGGGAAGTGTTGGCTGGAAACAGAAAAATCACCGATGGGTTGGGCTTCTGGACAGGCAAGACCCAGTTCCAGGTGCTGCTGCGGGACGACCAAGGTGGGTTTGAGGGGATGGCGCACCCTCCGGCCCAATTCAGCATCGCCGGAGACAAGGGGTTCCTATTTTACAACAGGCAACCGCCTTATTGTAGGAGGTGCAAAAAACATGGCCACAAGGAGGGCGCATGCGGATTTGTGTGGTGTCGCCACTGCACGGCCTACGGGCACGAGTCCTACAGGTGCCCATTCCCGAGGGCCTGCGGAGTATGTGGGAGTAAGGACCATGAGGACAGTACTTGCCTGGGCAGGGCGTATGCCCGTGCGGTCGGAGCCAGCGACAGCGGAGGGCGAGAGGACAGTGCAGAGCGGGAACCGGAAGCGGTGCTTGCTCTGAACCTGGAGAGTGGACCGGACGCTGGACCGGAGCCGGCGACAGAGGAGGAACCTGGCGGAGGCGCTACGGGGGAGGAGCAGCAGATGGACAGTGTGGGGGGAGGCGGGGTCGGGAGTGGCGGAGAGGGGGAAGTTTACGTGGAATGTGCAGACCAGATCGGAGAGGGTGGGGCAGAGGGGGCCGCCGAGGGGGGGTCAGGGGGAAATGTTAGGAAGAAGAAGAGTAGGAAAACCAGAAGCGCTGAGGGCAGAGAGGGGAAGAAGGCCAGAATGGAGAGGGGGGAGGTGGTGTTTTCAACAGCGGAGGCGGAGGAAGAGGCGGTCGGGGGGGAAGGTCAAGACAGGAGAGAGGGGGGAGGAGAGAAGGTGAGGGAGGAGGGTGGGGATGAAAGGGGGCAGGTGTTGGGGGAGAACAGCGACGTGTCGAGTTACGAACAGACACAGAAAAAGAAAGAAGATATGACAAAGCTTTTCGCACCAGGGTCACTTGGGAAGCCTGAGACAGCCGCAGGGGACAGCAAGGAAGCGGGGGGGGGGGAAAGCTCGGAGCAGAGTGAAGAAGAGGGTGGACATGGGAAGGGCCTTACGCTGTCCGAGTCGGACCTAAGTGATGGATTGAGGTTGATTTCTCGAGTAGTCCCAGATTGGTTGGACGACTCTCATGCCAGCCCCTGATGGTTAGGTGGAAGGGGGGTTTGGGATTGGGGTAGGTGTGGTTTCAACGGAGAGGCATTTTTTGAGAACCATTTTATGATGTACTGGATGTTAGGGTATGAGGGAATAAAGATGTATGCAAACGGGATAGGAGGGAGGGGATTACAGAATGTTTTGGGATGAATTGTAATGTATGACTGACTGAATTTTCAATAAAAAAAAAAAAAAGAATAATCTGTTCTTATCAGTTTAATATCTGATATGTCCCCTATATGGGGACTAAATATTAAACGGATTTTTTGACTCAGGAGTTGAAAAAGGGGCTTGCTCCGTTCACTCCACGCATCGACCCGGCATTGCAGTGCCGCCGGGAACGGTGCACTTTCTTCCGCCTTGTTGAATGGGAAAAAAAAACGGCCTGATTGTAATACATAGAGATGTGGCTGACGCATATTGTTTTAACCATGTTTCTATGGTTAAAGAAATGTACTGTCATCTACTGTACATGAGCCGTACCGGCCACTTCTGCTGTCGCTTACGGCCATACCACCCTGAACACGCCGGATCTCGTCCGATCTCGGAAGCTAAGCAGGATAGGGCCTGGTCAGTACTTGGATGGGAGACTGCCTGGGAATACCAGGTGCCGTACGCTTTTTCATGAAAGGCTTTGGCCAAAGCCATCTGCTGTGTACATGAGCCGTGCCGGCCAACTCTGCTGTCGCTTACGGCCATACCACCCTGAACACGCCCGATCTCGTCCGATCTCGGAAGCTAAGCAGGGTAGGGCCTGGTCAGTACTTGGATGGGAGACTGCCTGGGAATACCAGGTGCCGTAAGCTTTTTCATGAAAGGCATTGGCCAAAGCCATCTGCTGTGTACATGAGCCGTGCCGGCCACCTCTGCTGTCGCTTACGGCCATACCACCCTGAACACGCCCGATCTCGTCCGATCTCGGAAGCTAAGCAGGGTAGGGCCTGGTCAGTACTTGGATGGGAGACTGCCTGGGAATACCAGGTGCCGTAAGCATTTTCATGAAAGGCATTGGCCAAAGCCATCTGCTGTGTACATGAGCCGTGCCGGCCACCTCTGCTGTCGCTTACGGCCATACCACCCTGAACACGCCCGATCTCGTCCGATCTCGGAAGCTAAGCAGGGTAGGGCCTGGTCAGTACTTGGATGGGAGACTGCCTGGGAATACCAGGTGCCGTAAGCTTTTTCATGAAAGCCATTGGCCAAAGCCATCTGCTGTGTACATGAGCCGTGCCGGCCTCCTCTGCTGTCGCGTACGGCCATACCACCCTGAACACGCCCGATCTCGGAAGCTAAGCAGGGTAGGGCCTGGTCAGTACTTGGATGGGAGACTGCCTGGGAATACCAGGTGCTGTAAGCTTTTTCATGTCGGCAGACTGAATGACAAAACACCAGATCATGTGCAGCACGAACTTGTTGGCGGGGGTGCGGCCGAGGGGGAGGGGGACGGAAGGAGTACATGAATTCCGGAGTGCAAGTGAAAAATCTTCAAAGCGTGGAAAAGCATGAAAAGCGTGAAAGACACACAATGTGGCGTTTTGCCCGGCTCTCCACGCGGCCCCTGGGAGCCTTGTCACCCTGCCGGGGTGCCCACTCAGAACTCGGCTAAAGTGGGAACCCGGCTCTCCACCCGGACCCGGGTAACCCACGGGGGAGGGGGTGGCATGGGCCAGCTTCTAACGTGACTTCCGGGGTACGAGTGTAAAAATCTTCTAAGTGTGGACAGCAGAAAGCCGGTTTGCCCGGCTCTCCACGCGGACCCAGGGAGCCTTGGGCCCCCACCGGGGTGCCAGGCCCGAAGCCAGCTAAACCCACAACCCGGCTCTCCATCCGAACCCGGGTACCCACTCTTAAGCACCCCCCTGGAATCTTCACCATTGGCTACGGGCGCACAGCGGCCGCGCCCCTGGGACTCCAAATCCATTTGCAATGCACACACTTTTGCTTCAACACTCAACAGCCTGTTTGGCTCCGTGGACTAGTGTGCTTGGCCGTAAACCAAGAGGTTGGTGGTTCAAATCCACCTCTGGGACGATGCCGTTTTTAACAGGATCCCGACCAGTACTGTTTAAACATTCAAGCTCTATTTAAACCCAGCTAATATCCCTTTATATAGAATCCTGATCTGTTCAGGGTGGAGGTTGGGCAATGGACTAGTGGTCAATGCAACTGACTCTAATGCGGAGGGCTGTGAGTTCGATTCCCACTCGCGGAGCAAGTGACAATGGCCCCAGACAATTGATAAACCCCTACCAGAGGTAGGGCCAAACACAACATATAGTTTTGTATCCGTCATGAAGAGAGACCAGAGTTGTTCTACGCTCTGATAGGCCACACCCACATTTTAAAACAACGCCCCCCATGTGGGCGGGGCACGGCCGAGGGCTTGCTGCACAGCAGCGCCCCCTTGTGCTTCTCCAAAGCGTCCCAGTTTTTCCACTTTTTAAACATTTTAACAACGCCTACCCCACCCCCACTACCGAAGCCCATGCACCTCCACTCCCCCCCCCCCCCCCCCCCCCTATCTCAGGTGCGAGCTTTCCAACGGTGGCAATCCCGAGCCTCTGCGACCAACGGAAGTTGTTGAAAATGGCTACCTACAAGCATGCATGTGGATGGGCCACTTTTGTCATTTTTGAAATGTTATGAAAATAGCAGATCTGCAAGCTTGCATACTCCACGGTGCTGTAAGCATCTACCAATGGGTCCTTAGAGAGGTCACAGAGGTCATTGTTATGCTAATGCCCAAGTGGGTATATGGTGATGACTAAGTGGGTATCAGACCGGATGGGAATGTCGTTAGCCTAGGAAGCGGACTTCACAGCAGTCAGTTTGAGGGTTATCGCTTCTCTGCCTTTTGGCTAAGATCAAGTTGAGACACAGATCGAGACTTAGCGAAAAAAATAAAAGTTTTTTTGGAAGGATTCTTCAACGTGGAGGCCGGGAGCGTTTTCTCGGGCTGAAAACGCATCCGTGATGGCTTCCACGTCCGGGCAAACACTGCCAAGGGCTGGATTACGCAATACAGTGAGGTTCAGATGGAGGAAGGCGTCATTTACCATGTTGCAGCGCGAGGCATTTGGACGGAGCATATTGATGGGCCAGCTCAAGCTGAAGGTGGAGAACGTTTACTGCCTACAGAGCAACGCATTGGAGAGGAGCTTTGACGTGACGTTCACCACTACTGGAGTAGCAGAGGACGTGCTGGATATCTGCAAAAGGAAGGGGGGTGAGAAACCTTTTTCGGAATACGAGATTTTGAACCTGGACAGACCTAATTTTAAGCTGATCACAGTACAGATGTACAACCCATACGTCACGGGGGATCAGATCGTAAGTTTTCTGTCTGTGTATGGGGAAGTGTTGGCTGGAAACAGAAAAATCACCGATGGGTTGGGCTTCTGGACAGGCAAGACCCAGTTCCAGGTGCTGCTGCGGGACGACCAAGGTGGGTTTGAGGGGATGGCGCACCCTCCGGCCCAATTCAGCATCGCCGGAGACAAGGGGTTCCTATTTTACAACAGGCAACCGCCTTATTGTAGGAGGTGCAAAAAACATGGCCACAAGGAGGGCGCATGCGGATTTGTGTGGTGTCGCCACTGCACGGCCTACGGGCACGAGTCCTACAGGTGCCCATTCCCGAGGGCCTGCGGAGTATGTGGGAGTAAGGACCATGAGGACAGTACTTGCCCGGGCAGGGCGTATGCCCGTGCGGTCGGAGCCAGCGACAGCGGAGGGCGAGAGGACAGTGCAGAGCGGGAACCGGAAGCGGTGCTTGCTCTGAACCTGGAGAGTGGACCGGACGCTGGACCGGAGCCGGCGACAGAGGAGGAACCTGGCGGAGGCGCTACGGGGGAGGAGCAGCAGATGGACAGTGTGGGGGGAGGCGGGGTCGGGAGTGGCGGAGAGGGGGAAGTTTACGTGGAATGTGCAGACCAGATCGGAGAGGGTGGGGCAGAGGGGGCCGCCGAGGGGGGGTCAGGGGGAAATGTTAGGAAGAAGAAGAGTAGGAAAACCAGAAGCGCTGAGGGCAGAGAGGGGAAGAAGGCCAGAATGGAGAGGGGGGAGGTGGTGTTTTCAACAGCGGAGGCGGAGGAAGAGGCGGTCGGGGGGGAAGGTCAAGACAGGAGAGAGGGGGGAGGAGAGAAGGTGAGGGAGGAGGGTGGGGATGAAAGGGGGCAGGTGTTGGGGGAGAACAGCGACGTGTCGAGTTACGAACAGACACAGAAAAAGAAAGAAGATATGACAAAGCTTTTCGCACCAGGGTCACTTGGGAAGCCTGAGACAGCCGCAGGGGACAGCAAGGAAGCGGGGGGGGGGGGAAAGCTCGGAGCAGAGTGAAGAAGAGGGTGGATATGGGAAGGGCCTTACGCTGTCCGAGTCGGACCTAAGTGATGGATTGAGGTTGATTTCTCGAGTAGTCCCAGATTGGTTGGACGACTCTCATGCCAGCCCCTGATGGTTAGGTGGAAGGGGGGTTTGGGATTGGGGTAGGTGTGGTTTCAACGGAGAGGCATTTTTTGAGAACCATTTTATGATGTACTGGATGTTAGGGTATGAGGGAATAAAGATGTATGCAAACGGGATAGGAGGGAGGGGATTACAGAATGTTTTGGGATGAATTGTAATGTATGACTGACTGAATTTTCAATAAAAAAAAAAAAAAGAATAATCTGTTCTTATCAGTTTAATATCTGATATGTCCCCTATATGGGGACTAAATATTAAACGGATTTTTTGACTCAGGAGTTGAAAAAGGGGCTTGCTCCGTTCACTCCACGCATCGACCCGGCATTGCAGTGCCGACGGGAACGGTGCACTTTCTTCCGCCTTGTTGAATGGAAAAAAAAAACGGCCTGATTGTAATACATAGAGATGTGGCTGACGCATATTGTTTTAACCATGTTTCTATGGTTAAAGAAATGTACTGTCATCTACTGTACATGAGCCGTACCGGCCACTTCTGCTGTCGCTTACGGCCATACCACCCTGAACACGCCGGATCTCGTCCGATCTCGGAAGCTAAGCAGGATAGGGCCTGGTCAGTACTTGGATGGGAGACTGCCTGGGAATACCAGGTGCCGTACGCTTTTTCATGAAAGGCTTTGGCCAAAGCCATCTGCTGTGTACATGAGCCGTGCCGGCCAACTCTGCTGTCGCTTACGGCCATACCACCCTGAACACGCCCGATCTCGTCCGATCTCGGAAGCTAAGCAGGGTAGGGCCTGGTCAGTACTTGGATGGGAGACTGCCTGGGAATACCAGGTGCCGTAAGCTTTTTCATGAAAGGCATTGGCCAAAGCCATCTGCTGTGTACATGAGCCGTGCCGGCCACCTCTGCTGTCGCTTACGGCCATACCACCCTGAACACGCCCGATCTCGTCCGATCTCGGAAGCTAAGCAGGGTAGGGCCTGGTCAGTACTTGGATGGGAGACTGCCTGGGAATACCAGGTGCCGTAAGCATTTTCATGAAAGGCATTGGCCAAAGCCATCTGCTGTGTACATGAGCCGTGCCGGCCACCTCTGCTGTCGCTTACGGCCATACCACCCTGAACACGCCCGATCTCGTCCGATCTCGGAAGCTAAGCAGGGTAGGGCCTGGTCAGTACTTGGATGGGAGACTGCCTGGGAATACCAGGTGCCGTAAGCTTTTTCATGAAAGCCATTGGCCAAAGCCATCTGCTGTGTACATGAGCCGTGCCGGCCTCCTCTGCTGTCGCGTACGGCCATACCACCCTGAACCCGCCCGATCTCGGAAGCTAAGCAGGGTAGGGCCTGGTCAGTACTTGGATGGGAGACTGCCTGGGAATACCAGGTGCTGTAAGCTTTTTCATGTCGGCAGACTGAATGACAAAACACCAGATCATGTGCAGCACGAACTTGTTGGCGGGGGTGCGGCCGAGGGGGAGGGGGACGGAAGGAGTACATGAATTCCGGAGTGCAAGTGAAAAATCTTCAAAGCGTGGAAAAGCATGAAAAGCGTGAAAGACACACAATGTGGCGTTTTGCCCGGCTCTCCACGCGGCCCCTGGGAGCCTTGTCACCCTGCCGGGGTGCCCACTCAGAACTCGGCTAAAGTGGGAACCCGGCTCTCCACCCGGACCCGGGTAACCCACGGGGGAGGGGGTGGCATGGGCCAGCCTCTAACGTGACTTCCGGGGTACGAGTGTAAAAATCTTCTAAGTGTGGACAGCAGAAAGCCGGTTTGCCCGGCTCTCCACGCGGACCCAGGGAGCCTTGGGCCCCCACCGGGGTGCCAGGCCCGAAGCCAGCTAAACCCACAACCCGGCTCTCCATCCGAACCCGGGTACCCACTCTTAAGCACCCCCCTGGAATCTTCACCATTGGCTACGGGCGCACAGCGGCCGCGCCCCTGGGACTCCAAATCCATTTGCAATGCACACACTTTTGCTTCAACACTCAACAGCCTGTTTGGCTCAGTGGACTAGTGTGCTTGGCCGTAAACCAAGAGGTTGGTGGTTCAAATCCACCTCTGGGACGATGCCGTTTTTAACAGGATCCCGACCAGTACTGTTTAAACATTCAAGCTCTATTTAAACCCAGCTAATATCCCTTTATATAGAATCCTGATCTGTTCAGGGTGGAGGTTGGGCAATGGACTAGTGGTCAATGCAACTGACTCTAATGCGGAGGGCTGTGAGTTCGATTCCCACTCGCGGAGCAAGTGACAATGGCCCCAGACAATTGATAAACCCCTACCAGAGGTAGGGCCAAACACAACATATAGTTTTGTATCCGTCATGAAGAGAGACCAGAGTTGTTCTACGCTCTGATAGGCCACACCCACATTTTAAAACAACGCCCCCCATGTGGGCGGGGCACGGCCGAGGGCTTGCTGCACAGCAGCGCCCCCTTGTGCTTCTCCAAAGCGTCCCAGTTTTTCCACTTTTTAAACATTTTAACAACGCCTACCCCACCCCCACTACCGAAGCCCATGCACCTCCACTCCCCCCCCCCCCCCCCCCTATCTCAGGTGCGAGCTTTCCAACGGTGGCAATCCCGAGCCTCTGCGACCAACGGAAGTTGTTGAAAATGGCTACCTACAAGCATGCATGTGGATGGGCCACTTTTGTCATTTTTGAAATGTTATGAAAATAGCAGATCTGCAAGCTTGCATACTCCACGGTGCTGTAAGCATCTACCAATGGGTCCTTAGAGAGGTCACAGAGGTCATTGTTATGCTAATGCCCAAGTGGGTATATGGTGATGACTAAGTGGGTATCAGACCGGATGGGAATGTCGTTAGCCTAGGAAGCGGACTTCACAGCAGTCAGTTTGAGGGTTATCGCTTCTCGGCCTTTTGGCTAAGATCAAGTTGAGACACAGATCGAGACTTAGCGAAAAAAATAAAAGTTTTTTTGGAAGGATTCTTCAACGTGGAGGCCGGGAGCGTTTTCTCGGGCTGAAAACGCATCCGTGATGGCTTCCACGTCCGGCCAAACACTGCCAAGGGCTGGATTACGCAATACAGTGAGGTTCAGATGGAGGAAGGCGTCATTTACCATGTTGCAGCGCGAGGCATTTGGACGGAGCATATTGATGGGCCAGCTCAAGCTGAAGGTGGAGAACGTTTACTGCCTACAGAGCAACGCATTGGAGAGGAGCTTTGACGTGACGTTCACCACTACTGGAGTAGCAGAGGACGTGCTGGATATCTGCAAAAGGAAGGGGGGTGAGAAACCTTTTTCGGAATACGAGATTTTGAACCTGGACAGACCTAATTTTAAGCTGATCACAGTACAGATGTACAACCCATACGTCACGGGGGATCAGATCGTAAGTTTTCTGTCTGTGTATGGGGAAGTGTTGGCTGGAAACAGAAAAATCACCGATGGGTTGGGCTTCTGGACAGGCAAGACCCAGTTCCAGGTGCTGCTGCGGGACGACCAAGGTGGGTTTGAGGGGATGGCGCACCCTCCGGCCCAATTCAGCATCGCCGGAGACAAGGGGTTCCTATTTTACAACAGGCAACCGCCTTATTGTAGGAGGTGCAAAAAACATGGCCACAAGGAGGGCGCATGCGGATTTGTGTGGTGTCGCCACTGCACGGCCTACGGGCACGAGTCCTACAGGTGCCCATTCCCGAGGGCCTGCGGAGTATGTGGGAGTAAGGACCATGAGGACAGTACTTGCCTGGGCAGGGCGTATGCCCGTGCGGTCGGAGCCAGCGACAGCGGAGGGCGAGAGGACAGTGCAGAGCGGGAACCGGAAGCGGTGCTTGCTCTGAACCTGGAGAGTGGACCGGACGCTGGACCGGAGCCGGCGACAGAGGAGGAACCTGGCGGAGGCGCTACGGGGGAGGAGCAGCAGATGGACAGTGTGGGGGGAGGCGGGGTCGGGAGTGGCGGAGAGGGGGAAGTTTACGTGGAATGTGCAGACCAGATCGGAGAGGGTGGGGCAGAGGGGGCCGCCGAGGGGGGGTCAGGGGGAAATGTTAGGAAGAAGAAGAGTAGGAAAACCAGAAGCGCTGAGGGCAGAGAGGGGAAGAAGGCCAGAATGGAGAGGGGGGAGGTGGTGTTTTCAACAGCGGAGGCGGAGGAAGAGGCGGTCGGGGGGGAAGGTCAAGACAGGAGAGAGGGGGGAGGAGAGAAGGTGAGGGAGGAGGGTGGGGATGAAAGGGGGCAGGTGTTGGGGGAGAACAGCGACGTGTCGAGTTACGAACAGACACAGAAAAAGAAAGAAGATATGACAAAGCTTTTCGCACCAGGGTCACTTGGGAAGCCTGAGACAGCCGCAGGGGACAGCAAGGAAGCGGGGGGGGGGGAAAGCTCGGAGCAGAGTGAAGAAGAGGGTGGACATGGGAAGGGCCTTACGCTGTCCGAGTCGGACCTAAGTGATGGATTGAGGTTGATTTCTCGAGTAGTCCCAGATTGGTTGGACGACTCTCATGCCAGCCCCTGATGGTTAGGTGGAAGGGGGGTTTGGGATTGGGGTAGGTGTGGTTTCAACGGAGAGGCATTTTTTGAGAACCATTTTATGATGTACTGGATGTTAGGGTATGAGGGAATAAAGATGTATGCAAACGGGATAGGAGGGAGGGGATTACAGAATGTTTTGGGATGAATTGTAATGTATGACTGACTGAATTTTCAATAAAAAAAAAAAAAAGAATAATCTGTTCTTATCAGTTTAATATCTGATATGTCCCCTATATGGGGACTAAATATTAAACGGATTTTTTGACTCAGGAGTTGAAAAAGGGGCTTGCTCCGTTCACTCCACGCATCGACCCGGCATTGCAGTGCCGCCGGGAACGGTGCACTTTCTTCCGCCTTGTTGAATGGGAAAAAAAAACGGCCTGATTGTAATACATAGAGATGTGGCTGACGCATATTGTTTTAACCATGTTTCTATGGTTAAAGAAATGTACTGTCATCTACTGTACATGAGCCGTACCGGCCACTTCTGCTGTCGCTTACGGCCATACCACCCTGAACACGCCGGATCTCGTCCGATCTCGGAAGCTAAGCAGGATAGGGCCTGGTCAGTACTTGGATGGGAGACTGCCTGGGAATACCAGGTGCCGTACGCTTTTTCATGAAAGGCTTTGGCCAAAGCCATCTGCTGTGTACATGAGCCGTGCCGGCCAACTCTGCTGTCGCTTACGGCCATACCACCCTGAACACGCCCGATCTCGTCCGATCTCGGAAGCTAAGCAGGGTAGGGCCTGGTCAGTACTTGGATGGGAGACTGCCTGGGAATACCAGGTGCCGTAAGCTTTTTCATGAAAGGCATTGGCCAAAGCCATCTGCTGTGTACATGAGCCGTGCCGGCCACCTCTGCTGTCGCTTACGGCCATACCACCCTGAACACGCCCGATCTCGTCCGATCTCGGAAGCTAAGCAGGGTAGGGCCTGGTCAGTACTTGGATGGGAGACTGCCTGGGAATACCAGGTGCCGTAAGCATTTTCATGAAAGGCATTGGCCAAAGCCATCTGCTGTGTACATGAGCCGTGCCGGCCACCTCTGCTGTCGCTTACGGCCATACCACCCTGAACACGCCCGATCTCGTCCGATCTCGGAAGCTAAGCAGGGTAGGGCCTGGTCAGTACTTGGATGGGAGACTGCCTGGGAATACCAGGTGCCGTAAGCTTTTTCATGAAAGCCATTGGCCAAAGCCATCTGCTGTGTACATGAGCCGTGCCGGCCTCCTCTGCTGTCGCGTACGGCCATACCACCCTGAACACGCCCGATCTCGGAAGCTAAGCAGGGTAGGGCCTGGTCAGTACTTGGATGGGAGACTGCCTGGGAATACCAGGTGCTGTAAGCTTTTTCATGTCGGCAGACTGAATGACAAAACACCAGATCATGTGCAGCACGAACTTGTTGGCGGGGGTGCGGCCGAGGGGGAGGGGGACGGAAGGAGTACATGAATTCCGGAGTGCAAGTGAAAAATCTTCAAAGCGTGGAAAAGCATGAAAAGCGTGAAAGACACACAATGTGGCGTTTTGCCCGGCTCTCCACGCGGCCCCTGGGAGCCTTGTCACCCTGCCGGGGTGCCCACTCAGAACTCGGCTAAAGTGGGAACCCGGCTCTCCACCCGGACCCGGGTAACCCACGGGGGAGGGGGTGGCATGGGCCAGCCTCTAACGTGACTTCCGTGGTACGAGTGTAAAAATCTTCTAAGTGTGGACAGCAGAAAGCCGGTTTGCCCGGCTCTCCACGCGGACCCAGGGAGCCTTGGGCCCCCACCGGGGTGCCAGGCCCGAAGCCAGCTAAACCCACAACCCGGCTCTCCATCCGAACCCGGGTACCCACTCTTAAGCACCCCCCTGGAATCTTCACCATTGGCTACGGGCGCACAGCGGCCGCGCCCCTGGGACTCCAAATCCATTTGCAATGCACACACTTTTGCTTCAACACTCAACAGCCTGTTTGGCTCAGTGGACTAGTGTGCTTGGCCGTAAACCAAGAGGTTGGTGGTTCAAATCCACCTCTGGGACGATGCCGTTTTTAACAGGATCCCGACCAGTACTGTTTAAACATTCAAGCTCTATTTAAACCCAGCTAATATCCCTTTATATAGAATCCTGATCTGTTCAGGGTGGAGGTTGGGCAATGGACTAGTGGTCAATGCAACTGACTCTAATGCGGAGGGCTGTGAGTTCGATTCCCACTCGCGGAGCAAGTGACAATGGCCCCAGACAATTGATAAACCCCTACCAGAGGTAGGGCCAAACACAACATATAGTTTTGTATCCGTCATGAAGAGAGACCAGAGTTGTTCTACGCTCTGATAGGCCACACCCACATTTTAAAACAACGCCCCCCATGTGGGCGGGGCACGGCCGAGGGCTTGCTGCACAGCAGCGCCCCCTTGTGCTTCTCCAAAGCGTCCCAGTTTTTCCACTTTTTAAACATTTTAACAACGCCTACCCCACCCCCACTACCGAAGCCCATGCACCTCCACTCCCCCCCCCCCCCCCCCCTATCTCAGGTGCGAGCTTTCCAACGGTGGCAATCCCGAGCCTCTGCGACCAACGGAAGTTGTTGAAAATGGCTACCTACAAGCATGCATGTGGATGGGCCACTTTTGTCATTTTTGAAATGTTATGAAAATAGCAGATCTGCAAGCTTGCATACTCCACGGTGCTGTAAGCATCTACCAATGGGTCCTTAGAGAGGTCACAGAGGTCATTGTTATGCTAATGCCCAAGTGGGTATATGGTGATGACTAAGTGGGTATCAGACCGGATGGGAATGTCGTTAGCCTAGGAAGCGGACTTCACAGCAGTCAGTTTGAGGGTTATCGCTTCTCGGCCTTTTGGCTAAGATCAAGTTGAGACACAGATCGAGACTTAGCGAAAAAAATAAAAGTTTTTTTGGAAGGATTCTTCAACGTGGAGGCCGGGAGCGTTTTCTCGGGCTGAAAACGCATCCGTGATGGCTTCCACGTCCGGCCAAACACTGCCAAGGGCTGGATTACGCAATACAGTGAGGTTCAGATGGAGGAAGGCGTCATTTACCATGTTGCAGCGCGAGGCATTTGGACGGAGCATATTGATGGGCCAGCTCAAGCTGAAGGTGGAGAACGTTTACTGCCTACAGAGCAACGCATTGGAGAGGAGCTTTGACATGACGTTCACCACTACTGGAGTAGCAGAGGACGTGCTGGATATCTGCAAAAGGAAGGGGGGTGAGAAACCTTTTTCGGAATACGAGATTTTGAACCTGGACAGACCTAATTTTAAGCTGATCACAGTACAGATGTACAACCCATACGTCACGGGGGATCAGATCGTAAGTTTTCTGTCTGTGTATGGGGAAGTGTTGGCTGGAAACAGAAAAATCACCGATGGGTTGGGCTTCTGGACAGGCAAGACCCAGTTCCAGGT
>NC_136809.1:61193858-61216358 GCF_951216825.1 Electrona antarctica | reverse complement strand
ATCCAATCCACCCCTCTCCTCCTGTCCCCATCCCCTCCCTCCACCCCTGTATACATTTGCTTGTATGTGGGTGTGTGTGTGTATGTGTGTGTATGTGTGTGTGTGCGTATGTGTGTGTATGTGTGTATGTATGTGTGTGTGCGCGAGTGCTTAATCACCTTTGTTATTCAAATTCCCAAACAGGCCATCTAAAATCCGCTGTCCCCGCAGCATCCAAACCCTGCATTTTGGTTCTACCTGTTTGTGATCGAAGCGCTAGTGACAGTGGGGGGGTTTCCCCCACCTTCTCACAGCAGGCGCTCTTTCATGACTTCTAACAAAGACCACGGGATGCGCTTCGCGCCTCCGTAGCATCTTCTTGCGATTTAAAAACAAAACCCCCCTGTCATTACGTCCCCCATCAACGTGAGAATTTCTATTGATTTCAGCGCGTCACCAAGCGGCTTTCCCGTCCCAGTGAGCACAGCTGGGTCTGAGCTTTTTTTTCTCTTCGCCTATTCGTCAAAGAGTGAGCTAATTGTATGCACAACGCACAACCACTATTTATCATTTAGAAGTTAAGGGTTTTCCCAAGTCAGACGCACAGCGCTTCTTATATAATACGATCGAGCAGTTCGCAGCCGCTCCATCCATTCATTTCTACAAACGCCTAAAAACGTTTTCTTCGATATCATCATCATCACCACAGCACCAGATGAACACACAGCCTCAACCGCTTTTTTTCAACTCTGGTGTTTTTTTCAACACCATCGATCACCAACCCAACCTGCTCGTCGAAACCCGAGTCGGTAGACTTCTCTCTGGGGAGAGATATCGCTGCATGAGTGTTAACAGGGAAGCGAATGGGATGATGAATCACGTATACCCCACGGTCATCGCCTCCCCAGGATATGATCACCTAACCTCTCGAGCCATAGAGATATTCTCGGCGGAGAAAGAGGAATGGAAACGACGCATGATTTCACCGTTGGAGAAAAAGGATTGGACACTTCAGAAGAATTCCCCAAAATCTCGTACCGTACGCCGTCTTGCAATTGCTACATTGGAATTGATGATTTTCACCAAAATTAATGTGGAGCCTCTTCGCGAACTTAAAGATTTCGCTTCGCACGATGAAGTCAACGAGGCGTTGTCTCATGCTATTCATCAAGTCATCATTGATCACCATTTGGACCTAGACGATGATGAGATCATGTTTGAACTGCCAACCCTTTTTGAGAGGGTATTCGTCACCAGAATGGAGCTGCTGATTTCAACCATCGACGTTCTAAAAGACGAGCTTGTTCTTACCGGGGGCAAAATTGCCAGACCCTTCAACCAAGATCTAGCTAAAAAAGCATTCACCCGTCTCACCCAGGAATATCTCAAGTCCCCCACTTTTTTGGAAGATTTTCCAAAGGAGATTAGTGAAATGATTATTCACGAAGTTCGGGCATTCTACGAACAATTCAGAGCGATCTATCCCCACGCTTTTGATGTGCACACCGCGAACAGGCCACGTTCGAGCGCCCCAGCTCCACACCCCCTCCCCGTCGAAAATGAGAAGGAGGAGGGGGGTGGGGAGGATGCCCCAACCTACGCGAAGTTACTATGCGCCGCACAGCACCCTCTCAAATATGACACCGATGAGGAGGAGGAGGAGGAGGAGGAGGAGGAGGAGGAGGAGGAGGAGGAGGAGGAGGAGGGGGGCAGCATACCTCAATCACAAACCGTGCCAGCGACACCCCCAAATTCGCCAGCCATACAAATACCTACAGCCGACCTTTCCCCCATTGAGAAAACTAGCGGGGCTCCCCACGAGGAAGACGAGGATATTATAATCGACGAAGAGGAAGATAGCGATTCCCACGTTCCCCAAAGCCACACTCCACGTTCACCACCAGAGGATCTCGATAAAACCCTCTCCCCCCATCAGTTCAAGGAGGCGGATTTTTCCCCCCCTCGTTCACCTTCAAATGCCACGTACCCCATCTTCAGACCGAGGACCCCTATGCCAACCCGCCGACGCTCTCATGTTAGAGCCTCACATTTAGCCGTTGCGCATCAGAAAATGATTGACAAAATTCACGAGCATTTTGTCTACTCTGTAGTAAACCATCTTTTGGAAGACTGCGAGGAGGGATCACATCCATCCCAGTGCATCGGTTGTATGCGGGCACGCGCGGGTGTGCAAGGAATCATCAGTTTGGTTTCAGTCCCACAACTGTACTTGGATAGAGATAACCTCACTTCGCCGGAGCGCGTTTTCAGCAGATCGGTAACTTCAGCAGCCGCAGCGATTGCCAGAGAGCGTGTCGTCAGAGCGATTTCACCTGTAGGACGTAACACAATTCATCCACCAGGGGCTCGTGAGCGTCTCAGGATTCATAATGAAAGCGTACGTCTCAGAATGCAAAGTGAAATGCCACAACCTTAATGCACCCATTTAACCCCAGCTCCTCACCCCATGCCAAAACCCCTCCCTCTTTTTTTTTTTTTGATTTACTCTAGATGACAGAGGCAAGTGTATGATTATCCTACTCACTCTCAGCTCACACACAACATTTTTGATGTGACAGACAGGATTTAATCGGAAAAATGACCCAGCATTTTGACGAACATTCCTCTCAAAACGAAGATTTCTCTAATTTTAGCCCGCTGCTCCACAGCGAGGAGGAACCTTCAGCATCCGTTTTAGGAGGAGAGGCCTCCCCGGGCTATAATAGTCATCAGAGCAACATTCTTCAGCCATGCACATCACATCACGAAGCTCACCCCCCTTCTTTCACCCCACCCACCAGCGATCTTCCGCACCACCAACGCTGGCCGTCTCCATCGTTTTCCAGAGACACCGTACCACTGCAGAGGGCCAGCGTGGCACCCAGAGTGGAACGATTGGCCGCTTCTCCTCCCCCCCGCCCCACAGCTCCGCGCGGACGCCCTAATCTGGAGCAAGACACCGCAAGAACTGTACGCAGTACGCACATGCTTCATTTTATCAAACGCGGGATTTGCGTCGCTCTACAGGATATATTTGCAACATATTTACGCTCTCAGTGCTTTGATTGTGCCCAGCAAGACGCTACGGGTTTTCATGTGGGCTGTCAACAACCCCTAGGCGATTGGTTTCTTAAAAATAATCTCGTTTTCATTCAAGGTCAACTGTTTAACGGGGGTCTGGTCCGTGCACTATATCATATCTTGTACACTAATCCGATGCTAGTATCAGATCCAAATTTTAATCCTGATAGGGTTAACGGTGCCATAGAATCGATGCTGTTCAGCATCGCCGAGCACAGAGACGTATTTACCTTTGTGTCAAATGTGATAAAGGCCATGCCCTTGCAAGAACTTCTTCTAGTGAGAAGTCTTTTCGCGATTCGTGAAGCGTAATTGGTTTCACGAATGCGCTCATTGTGATTTTATTATTATATCGAAAACAATTTTAAAGACATAAAAAATAAAAATAAATAAATATGGGAGCCTTTTTCTCAAAGATTGCTTACATTCAACCCCCCAGCGCTTCCCCGAGCGAGGGAAGTATTATAGAGGGGTTAAGCAAAATGTTGGAACGCATTCTTTTTGTTAAACTAGGATGTAAATGCAAATGTACCGAACTGATGTGTTGTTCGTCATCCACCAATGTTTTAATTTCGCTTTTTGACATTTATAGAGAACATAAAGTGTATGATGTGGTAGCAGAGGCGTACACAGTCCTATTTGACAATGGAACGAGTTTTTTAAATAATTTTTCATATGTTTTCCTTGCGATGAACGAAGACGCAAAGTTTTCAGAGTCACGATTATTAGCATTTTACACCCTGTTAATCGACGTCACCGAACGAGGTGTTAGAATGGACATTATCCTAAGGAATGATGTATTTGAGCTCTATCAGAAGCTCCACCACTTTATAGTTGAAAATGGTGGCATTCATGTTTTGAAAAACACCTATTTAAAGTATATTGCGTAGTTGGGTTCATTTTCACCCTCTAGTTCTTTACTTTTTTTTTAAAAAAAACATACTACCTAATTGTTTTCATTGTTTAGCTATTTTCAACGTTTATATGATTTTAAAAACATGTTATCTTGTTGTCATTTTTCAACGTTTAACAGCTTACTTGTTTTTGTTTTTTATAAAACATATTCTCTACCTCCTTTTTAAAACCAATAGGGTTAGGGTTACAACGTTTATTTTTAAAAACGTAATGTCTAGTTATAATGATTTTCTGATGACACAAAAAAATTAGATTAGCCACTCTGTTATAAATGAATCTTCTTTCTTTCTGTCTTGCTCCTTTTAGCGTGTAAATATACTTTCTTCATTTAGTTTTCTTTCACTCAACCTATATTTTTCTTCAAATAAAAAATGATTTACGAATACCCGACAGAAGCCGTAAAAACATGTCCCAGCATGTTTACGTTACTATTGATGCTATGATGTGACGAGAGATGACAACCCGGCTCTGTAACGTGTGTCGCCGGCACACATCAGTTGCTTTCTGTTATTAAAAAACATGTGTTCGTGAAAAAGATCTTCGCTTTCTCTGCCTCTTGCACACACTCACACACACACACACATCCGTCGCTGGCTGTTATTTAAAACATGTGTTCGTGAACAGGTTAGTCACTTTCTCCACCTCTGACTGCCTGAGAGGCTTTAATCATGGCCCTCGTTGATGATAACGTTTTAAAAAATGCATATTTAGACCCCGCGCATCCTGCCAGCTTCGGAGGAGCGGAACGATTAAGGCGTGGATTATTCACACACGATGGTGTAAATGTCGGATTAGCACGCACGAAAGAGTTTTTAATGGGAATAAACTCCTATACACTCCACAGACCCGCCAGACTGAAATATGTGCGCAACCGAGTCTTTGTTTCACGTCCTCTAAGACAGTTTCAGTCGGACTTAGTAGACATGTCTTCAAAGGCACGTTTCAATATCAAAAAGAAGATTAAATATAAATGGATGTTAACCGTGATAGATGTTTTTTCAAAGCGGGCATATGTGAGGCCGCTCACGACGAAATCTGCTTCGTGCGTAACACAGGGATTCCTTCATGTGTTAAAAGATGTTCGTCATGAGTTTGGAGTCGTTATGGAAGCTCTTCAAACTGACGAAGGCAAAGAATATTACAACGCCCAGTTTCAGAATTTAATGAAAAAAAATGGGATCAGACATTTTTCCACAGCTTCTAAAATAAAGAGTTCCGTGATAGAACGATTTAACAGAACATTAAAGTCACGCATGTTCACATTTTTTACAGCCAGCAATAGCTTCAGATGGGTGGATGTATTACAAGATTTAGTAAAGTCTTACAACGAGAGTTATCACAAGTCTATTAAAATGAGACCCGTTGATGTTAGCGCAAATATAGGCAGAGCATTTGTGAACCTTTATGGTACATTTCCTGTCAGAAAGAAGACGGCGACCCACGCGTCAAAACCCTCATTTAATATAGGTGACTATGTGCGTATTTCGAAAACCAAAGGGGCCTTTGGGCGCGGTTACACGCAAAACTGGTCGACAGAGCTGTTTATAGTTAAAGAGATTGTTCCTCGGCACCCCTTAGTGTTCAGGATAACGGACTTGGACGGTGAAGAAATATTAGGGGTGTTTTATAAAGAAGAATTGCAGAAAGTTAAGCCGTTAAAGCCCACGGACTTTTTTCACGTGGACAAAATATTAAAACGACGCACGGTTCTCCGCGGGAAGAAACGCGTGCGTCAATATTTCATATCTTGGAAGGATTGGCCCGCTAAATTCAATTCGTGGATAGATGCGTCTGACGCGCAAGGTATATGACTATGTTCCTCACTCCGTGCGGAAACATTTCCGCCCCACCACCACTCGGAACCTTTCATCACCGGACATTCGTCCGTCTCGCTAAACAGTTCGAAGGAAACATTTGTTTAATATGGAACAGAATGACTCTTTTTACATCGAATTACCGTCAAACGCGAGCCATGAAACGTTCACGGCGAACACCATCTCCGACTATCGCATAAATCTCGCCCACGTTCTGCATTTGGAAGGCGACTGGGAAGTGGGTTTGGTTGAATTATCATATCCAAAAACATGGTACAACGTCCCGACCGAAGCAGCCTATTTCGATTATAGAATCCGACCGCTAGATGGCAACCAAGATCCGAGCAATGTGTTCAACAGCTCTTCCCTGCAGTCCTTCATCCTTCTGCCGAAATCTGCCCCTAGCCCCAGAGCGTTAGAAAGACCAACCTCCTCCTCCCCTGCCACACATCTGCCCACGGGCGATAGACGAAAGCGTGAACTCGTCGCACCAGGCGTTAGAAGACAATCTATTTGTCGAGGCAATTATGAAAACATTAACGCTCTGCTCGATGAACTTAAATTTCAATTAGGCTTCATACAAGATTTTCAATCAGGTTTTTTTTATTCATCTCAACTACATCAAATAACCCTGCGTGGAAAGATAGAGTATGAAATCAAATTAAGTAGACAGTTGAGTTATATTATGGGATGGGATCCAGAAATTTGGCATAATGCCTCGACCACGCCTCGAGGTTGCGTCGACATAACGGGGGGTCAATATTCGCTTTTCATATATTCAGATTTTATTGATTTTATGTTAATCGGTGATGCATACGCTCCTCTATTAAGGACTTGTAAGGTGGGGGGAAAGTGGGGGGAAATTGTGAGTCTTCATTATACAGCACCCCACTACGTGAATGTGACAAAATCTCACATCGACACGATACAAATTCAAATACGTTCCGATACGGGAGAACTGATTCACTTTATCTATGGGAAAACAAACGTCAAACTTCACTTCAGGAAAAAGATAACTCCTCCCCTTTTAGCTGTATAACTGGATATAAAGGCTGATGCTAGACCGGATACAAAAGAAGTGTTTCCGGAACACGCGTTTCCGCCGGATATACATTCGATTCATATCTTTTTATGACAATGGACCCTTACAGATACGTTAGTTATTATAATAACCAGATAGGACATGG
The DNA here is from genome assembly GCF_951216825.1 of Electrona antarctica. Lineage (NCBI taxonomy): Eukaryota > Metazoa > Chordata > Actinopteri > Myctophiformes > Myctophidae > Electrona > Electrona antarctica. Next base: position 61,209,382 of record NC_136809.1, on the reverse strand, counting down.
GGGAGAGTTCTTTAGTGGTGCACCTGTACAGTATGGCCGCGGTTTGGGAGCTTTGTTTGGAAGACTTTTCCGTTTTATAAGTCCGTTAGTAAAAAGTGGAATTACTATAGCCAAACCGCATATTAAGTCGGCGGCGAAATCAATCGCCTCAGACTTGGCCACGAGAGCATTTAAGCGAATGACGACGCCGTCGGACGGCGAAGATAAAAAACAGCAAGGTCAGGGGTTCCGAAATTTATTATTTAAAAGACGTTTAATACCGCCGGGCATTCGCACGTATAAAAAACGCAAGAGGGCTGGAACCCGCTCATTTAGAAAACGGGCGATCAAGAAGAGGCGAAAGACCCGCTCCAATAAGAAATTCATATTTTGAAGAAATAGCCCTATATATCTATGATCCACATCCCATCATCATCATCATCAGCAACACTCCATCGCTCTCTCGCGTTTCCTCCTCTTCCGTCTGGAACGATTCCTCCCACGGCCCCATCGATTGCTCCCGTCTAGCAAAATGGCCTTTCATAACAGATCAAAAGAATGTACATTGAGCGAACTCGACCTCTTTCAGGGTAATCTGACGCAACTTTCTATTGATTCTGAATCGCACGTTTGTTACCTTCCTATTGGCTCACCTATGGGGGGAGGTAATCATTCGCCCGTGGAATTCCACGTGAGCGGGGATGACAGATTTATAGATCTCTCCGACATTATATTAAATCTGAGATTGAGAATCACAAAGGCTGATGGGGGACCTCTTGTGGCCGGAGACAGGGTTGCAACCGTTAATTATCCTCTTAATTCTATTTTTAGTCAATGTGATATTACCCTGGGTGATAAATTGATAAGCCAGAGTACAAACACGCATCCGTTCCGGGCGTATTTGGAGACGTTGCTAAATTACAGCGAAGCAACCCTCGAGAGTCAGTTCACATCGGCGCTTTTTTTCAAAGACACGGCCGCACATTTTAATGAAACGACGCTGGACGGTGACAACAAAGGATTCAACGCCAGAGCGCGAGCTGCGTCTCTTTCCACACCCTTCGATGTAATAGGTCACATTCACGCGGATTTATTTACGTGTGAAAAGTTACTGTTGAATCACGTCGACTTGCGAATCAAATTAATTCGAGCCAGCAATGATTTCTCCTTGATGCAACCCGCCGATGGAACGTTCGTTCTTCACATTGATGAGGCGTCTTTATACGTTAAAAAAGTACATGTGAGCGCGCCCGTCCGTTTGGGAATCGAGTCGGCGTTATTAAAGAGTAACGCCGTCTATAATATGCAAAAGATTGTATGTAAATCGTACACAATTTCCGGCGGGTTAAAAGTATGGAACATGGAAAACCTCTTTCTCGGATTAACGCCGAAATATGTGTTAGTAGCGTTATTACACCATGAGGCCTTCAGCGGGTCGAAAGCTTTAAATCCCCTGGAAATGAGACATTTTGGCCTAAATGAAATATGTATTAACGCCAATGGGATTCAAATTCCTGCCCTCCCTTTTAAACCGGACTTCGCACGCTCGCTGACCGTTAGAGAATATTTTAATTTATTCCAATCGAGCGGAAGAAACATGAAAGACTTGCCTATGGCAATAACCCGAGGTGAATTTTCAGGAGGTTATACCATATTCTCATTCAATATTTCTCCCTCCTCGGATCTGGCCTGTGCGTCACCCCCACAGAATGGCAGCGTTCGAATTAGTTTGTCATTCACGCAGGAACTTCAAAGGACAATCACTCTGCTAACATACGCTGCTTTTGATTCCGTTTTGGAAATTGATTCGAAGAGACAGGTCATCATGGACTATCATTAGGACGTTGGCTGTCAAACTGTCGTACACTAGTACACTACAGCCGTCGTCAAGGACGTGCTCCTTTACGGCACACGTTCTCCTTTACGGACGACAAGCGGTCGTCGCCAACCTACGATGAACACATTCGAGTTGGAGGGATTGATGACAAAATTAATAGGATCGAAGCTCTTTAAAGGCGTTTATGCGTTGGACACGCTGCCTAGCGCCGCTACAAACTCCATACCGGGATTTTATATAGTGAATACAGACCCTCGCAGTAAACCAGGAACACACTGGCTGGCGATAACGATGGAAAAAGAGGGGGCAACTTTTTTTGACAGCTATGGGTTTGATTTCGCTACATACGGAGAAGAAATAAAAACATTGTTGGAAACTCGCAACATCGTTACTTATCACACGGCCGTGCTGCAAAATCTTCATTCGTCCGTCTGCGGTCAACATTGTGTTTTTTATCTCTCTCATAGAGCACTAGGCTTTAGTTATCAGAGATGCATGGAGAGATATTGTCTCGATAATCCTGATAAAAATGATAAAATGGTTTCAGACTTTGTAAAAAAATATAAATCATGTGTAAGTCGTGTTAAAACACGTAATTCCTGTCTAGCCCAAATGGCACGTTCATATTATTCATGATGAAAATTAATAAAAACACTGAACCCTCATTTTCGTCATGGTTTTTTTATTTCCCAAAAGAGTGTCACGTTACAAATCATTAACTTTCGCCATCATTTTAAAACAAAACAAAACAAACAACATAAAACTGTGGTGTATCGAGTGAACCGTATGGATGATCGGCTACAGTGTATATATATATATATATATATATATATATATATATATATATATATATATATATATATATATATTTACTGTCTCATTCTGCGGCAACGTCATCCGATCTCTCGCAGGGCGGGGCTTTCTTGCCGCGGTCTAGCTGCATGATATTTCTCGTCGAGCGCTGGGCGCAGCACGAATAAGGTGGAGAAGAATTCCGACTTTTCCACACATATTGATTCACGTTTTCCCAGCGTGCGTGATGAAGGACTGAATGAGCGTGCGAAAGCATCGTCCTCATGCTCGAGAGATCGTTAAGCTCGACACATAGTTTCATATCAAAATATCTCTCCTTATTAAGCACGTGAAGAGGGGGCGGTGATGATATAGCCCGGGTATTTTCACAGAAACGCACCAAAAGCCATTTAAGCGAGCCATCGGCTTCAATTAAAACGCTTGTATTTCCACCGACGGGTTGAATCATTTTTGCGGACATCAAATATGGCACGGCGGTCTGTGAATTGTGACACAGCTCCATATAGTCCATCATTTCGGTCATGGCGATTTCAAACGCCGGAAATAAGTGTTCGCTTATCTCCAAGTCATTTGACGTTTCCCCCGGAGTTCTGAAAGCAAAATGGGGGTTAGGTGGTCCGAAATAAGCAAAGATTTCTCCATGTTTCTCTTTAAAGTAGACGGATAAAATATCTGAGGCTGGAGGGTGAGAGGAGAGTCTGACGACTTTTGAATCAGAGGCGAAGTTCATCTCTTTTCGTGAAGAGGTTGTCGGGAAGAGTCGAGAGCGCATAGCCGTGTAGCCGCGTACGTGAACGAGCTGTACTGTAACCCTTGTTGTTTTATTCACTCTCGTCAAGAGTCTCCCAAACAAGCGGAGCGAGTGACGCGCCTCTTACCCCTCTGACGCTGTTGCGAGTTCTTCGCCGGTCACGTGGGCGCGTTATTGTTCCTCCCCCAGAGCCCTCGTCATCGGCCCTAAAGTCCTCTGCCGCCAGGGGTTCCCTCTTAGGGGTTCCCCCGACACGCCCCCTCGGCCGTCCCCCTCTCCCCCTTCTTTTACTAACCCCCTCGCTGAAACGTTGGGATGAAAAGTGGTCGCTGATGACGTCTGCTGCGTCATAGTCTTTATGAAGGCTGGTGTAATATTGATCACGCACGGTAGAATTTCCTATTAGCGACGCAGGAGTGTGAAGTTTTGACAGAAGAGACAAAAATGTGCCGCTTCCTTCGGGGGGTGAATCTTTTCTCCTCTTATTCCCGACATGTGGAACCACGACGTGTTTTATTAAATCTAAAATGTGGGAATTTCTTATGGTCTGATTGTTGTAAATTAACTCGCCCGTATCGCTTCTCCAGTCCCCATAAGTAGAGGCTGAAATCTTTTCTAGAATGTAACGAGCGTTTCTTTGCACACGTTCCGGTAGAAATTTAAGAATTTCGTTCATCTTTGACGCACGATTTTGATCATTAGCTTCTTCATTCTGCACCCCCTCAGCATCGCTCGGCGAGCCAATTATGGTCACGGGAAAAGGCTTCTCTCTTTCTATCGTGGCGTGTTTATACGCGGCTAGAAATCTTTGTAAAACTATATCATATTTTTTAACCTTATCCTCGATGTGTAAGCTGTCGTCTCGTAAAATATTTTCCATCTCCTCGTCCAAATGCGTCGCTGTTGAGGGTGACGCTGCTGAAGGCCTTTCGGCCGCTTCGACCGCACGCTCACGCCACCTCTTCATATCTTTCAGCTGCTGTTCAGAGATTAAATACTGCTTATGAACTCCTCTGTTATGACTATTAATCATCACGATCTGCGCGCTGCAATAAGGCTGGTGATCGCAGGAATCACCGCGGCTAATAATGGAAGAAAAAACCCGGAGCCTTTCTGCTTCAATAAAATACCTCGTTTTTTGTTGAGAGTCAGTTTATCACTAGCTAGAGAGTGCAGCAATGTTTTCCCCCGTTTCAAGGATTTATACTGACAGCTCGTCAACGGGACGTTTCCCCGCACCACGTTTACAGCCCCGTCCGAAATGCAGGACACCAACTCTGTAGCCCCTCGTTTCAAAATGTCTCGTCTGCGTTTCGGGGAGGCATGCAGCAGCTTTTTCATATGATGAATATTTCTGGAGAGTTTTTGAACGTCCCCCCCGCTGCGGATTCGCTTGACCCGTTTCTTTTTGACAGAGACCGCGCGGCCTCTCTCTCTTCTCTCTCTTCCCCGTAGCATAATCCCTCTGCCTCGTTTCTTCTCTTCTCCCCGGCTCCTCGACGAATCGTTCAGTCGGGGGAATAAATTATGGTCTGGTATAAACCGTGACGGGCGTATCCTTTTCAACACCGAGCAGTCCCGAGCGAACCCTGCATTTTGCCGGACACTCCTGGGTCAGGTCTAGCACCATATAGTTGAAGGGTTTCGCGACAACCTCCTTAAATACCTCGGATAGAAAGCGTGAGTCCTCCGGGTAAATTTGCTGCGATATCACCCGTATTTGGAGTTTGTCTCTGGGGTTATTAAACAGTATATAATATTGCGTGTTCAAAGATATCGTTCGGGCGTGTTTTCCCTGACAGAATATGTTTTGACTCAAAAGAAAAACTGATATGCTTTTGTGATGACGAAATATTGTAAACAGCTTTAAAATGCTGGTCGAGTTAGACGACTCTGTCATCAAATCGTCGAGAATGATGAGAGAATTTTGCTCAAAGGCATCAAAATTCTCTGGGAGAGAGTTGACAAAGGTGATGTTTTTTATTTTATTTTTCATCGCATCATACAGGGGCTGCCAACATGAATAAAAATACACAATTTTGAGCGGGGGTACGCTCACACATTTTTCAATGTTGAATAATATTTTGCTAACGAGCTGACTTTTCCCCGAACCGCTTGGACCCGCAAACACCACAGAAGTCGGTGTTTTAATTCTGAAATCAAATTCTGAACAAGCAAACTCAGCCATTTTAAAAAAAAATCTTTAATGATGAACAAAATCACATACAGTATAAACAAAACAATTCAAAATCCAACGATCGGGTTAAACGGGGCAAAATCCAAAAGGTTGAGTGTTTCCACCTCTAAGAACCCGTCTTTTGTCAAAAACAACACGCACCCTTTTATTGACGCTCGTATTATGAAGTAAAAACCCATTTTTGCGGCGTTTTATACCTCTCTGTTTTACAAAGAGGGTCATCTCTTCATCATCATCATCATCATCATCATCCTCGGCATCATTACGCCCCTCTTTGGCCCTTTTGCCAGTTTCCCTGCGTTCGACTCTGGTGACAAATTTGTCAATCATTTCCTTTAAGGAGGAGAAATTGATTGTGCGAGCTGCTTCATAAGTTTGAGTTATTCCCTTACATTTTAAAACAACGTTATTTTTTGAGGTATGAAATCCATAGCTTTTAGGCCCGCTGCTACAGAATTCATCGATAAATTCACCCACGCCCAATTCACTAGTCAGCATGCCCAAAAAACTTCCTAGTTGATAAAGTTGCTCACCCTCTTTACTGACATAAAAAATGGAATCGGTATCCGTGTACAGTAAACTCGTTGGATCGACATGGGCCATATGTTTATATAGTTCGATTCGTCCGTAAGATGTACAAAAAGCTGCTACGAATATATTTCCTGTTTTGTTTGGGACCGATGTGAAATTAGAGCCGTCGCACCATTGAACGAGAGCAGTCTCTTCGTTTAGAAATGAGAAATAAGATATTTTATATTTATCCGAGAACATTAATTCAAAAAACCTCTCCACACTCTGTATTAGCTCGCTCTGGGGGAGATTATTTCTTTGAGCAAATTTTCCATATAACGAATTTAAACAGAGTTTAGAAACCATTCTCTGACCCTCATTTTTCTGAATTTGATCTATGTCCATTTTAATTCCTTCGGCCATCTCGTAATCTTTAACATATTTAAGTTTTTCCTCTAGGGAAATACAAGATGGAGGGAAACCGGAACTTTGCTGTTTTTTTTTGAGAAACGAACGCACGTAATCGGTAAAGATGGTATTACTTTTATGCTCGAAATGCCACACTTCATTTATTTTCACAATTTTGTAATCCAGCGAGAGAGCAAATTGAATTTCCGCACTAACCCATGTACCGTGTAAAGCGCGTTCATCATTTGAATGAGGGCACGACGTTTGATTATTTGAATTGGCACACGCTGCACATAGAGTAAAAACTAACTTACCGCTGTTTGTTTTAAAGGGAAGAAACGGAATCAACAATTCAGTGGGGGGAAGGATTATGCATTTGATTAATCCGAAATACGAGTTTACATCCTCAAAATCTCTGTATAAAATCGTGGGATGATGTAGCGGGAAATGTTTTGAGCTTAAGACATACGGATATAAACTCGTGACATCCACAAAGTGTATTCTCTCTTTATTCTTAACCGAATGAATCATTTTAAAAGTCTCCGTTCGTCCCCCATATAACGCTGCCCTGGGCTGTAATGCTTCGTGGGGGCGACGCGCTGCTAAAAAGGCTATGACCCTCTGATCGCTGCGCTTCATCTCGGTCCATTCATGTTCCCATATGGTGACTAGGCTTAAATCGAATTCGTTTTTCAATCGCTGCTCCCTATAAAGGGTCTCTGAATAGATTTCCTCAAACGTTTTACCCGTAAAGGGATTAGTCTCTCGCCCTCTGTTACAATATAAGCAACCGTGGTGGAGACACCCGTAAAAATCCCAACCCTGATAAATATCTGAATTAAAACCGTCCAGATAAAAAGAGCCTATTTTCTTTTCACCTCTGTTTAAGGCATGCTCGATAAAAATATCGTCGGTGTGCGCCATAAAATCTAACCATTCAATACTGGCTGTGGAAAATTGCTTAGACACGCGCTTATAATCAAAGGGGCAGGGAATAGCTAAAGATTTAGGAGGGAGGAAGTGCGTTCTGAATACAGCCATACAGGCGGAGCTGAGTGTGATGTAGTTGAAAGGGTCTATTTTACACTGATCGATAAAGCTTTGTCTGAAAATTGTGCACGCCTCCCTGAGTATCTCCGTATCGGTTCTGCAATACTTGATCGCTTCCTCTTTAAAATTAAACACCCCTCCGTTTTTACTCACTTCATTATACCACGAGTCAAAGGTGGCTCTGTCGCTCGGCGACATTGAAACGTAATTAAATTGCTCGCGAGAGGGATAAGGACCGATATAAGTCAGATTTTGAAGGGAGCTAAAATTATGCGGAAATATCCCCTTTGTGATGTTGTGTTTCATACCGAGACATTTGGGAAGTTGGGCCAGGCGCATTGTGAGAAAACTTAGACTGTCTATAAATTGCAATTTGTATTCTCGTTCCTCAAATGAGAGCACTTTTCCTCCTTGGAGAATTAACGTGGGAACTAAGCCCATTTTTACAAACGCGTTGAGAATTATGTAGCCGTCGAAGGATCTGGAATTATGTGCTATAAAAATTGTATTTTTATGCTTCGGTTTGCGAAAGTGCTGTAAAAATTGTTGTGCGCAATCCACGCCCCAAAATGAATTAGCTTCACCCTGTAAAGACTTTGAGCAAATTAAAAACGGATGATGCTGGAGCGTGGATTTATCGCAAAATGTTTCTATATCGTAAAAAACCAATTTATCGGAGTGCTTTTGAGTGGGGGCCACTTTTTGAATATAGCAATAATGAGTCGTCTCGCTGGATTCCGGCAGAGGGTCTCCACAGACCTTGCATTTTTTTGAATGACAGACGTGCCTTTTTTTGGCGAGGTAATAGATTCTATGGCAGATCTCGCAATATTTAAAAAGATCACAATTGCTGAGTAATTGTCCGTCGTTTCTCAAAAGAGGCGTTTGATGGCGAACGACACAGTCGCTAGAGTTACAAATCCGCATACATTTTGGACACTTGATTGTTCTGTCTTTAACACAGTCATCGTCGAGACATACGGAGCACGAGTGTATACATCTGTGGGAGGATTTCTCATTATATCCTTCATAGCAGTGAGTGCATGTGAAACTAGCTCCTAAAAATCCTCGCACATTTTTTATGCCATAATAATGATTGTCAAATAAAAAAAAGAAGAATGTATTTTCTCTACGCGGTGTGGCTGTTTGAAATTTAGAAAGAGTTTTTTTAATATCACGCTCGCGATAGAACACAACTATTTTACATTGGAGAGCTTGCTCAAATTTGACTAAGTCATGAAAGGAGACGCTTTCATGCGGGGTCAACCCCGCAAGTTTTTGAATATCACCCCCTATTTTATTGCACTGTTCATCCGTAAAACCGGGATGAAGAAGGTGCGCAAAGTTTATGCTGAAACATAATGAAGAGTTGGGATTAGATATGATGAAAAGATGTTTCCCTTTTAATTCTAACATTTCAAAATCAAGTACTCTCTCAATTTTCCTTCGTCCACTCCCTGCTGGGGGACGTACAATTTGAACGACGAGTTCTAAAGAGGGGTCGGCGATTAACTCAAAGTTGGACTGAACCAGTCTTTCTAGTAATTCTTCAAACCCGCTTTCTGGGAATGTCGCATCCCCTTGTAATATCAAACTGTTGGGATGAGCTAGATGATTTGCCACCAATTCGATTTGAATCCTATCGGAGGGGTTAGCCGAAGCAAAAATGTTAGATAACGTGAGTTGAGCGCTTCCGACAACATTTGTGAAAAAATTTGCATAGTTTATATCGTCGGGGTGGGGGGGTATGATGTTTAAGAGTTGTCTAATTTCAACGTTGTTAAATCTATCGCGTGAAATTGAAACGGGGTTAGTTTCGTTCCGGTGAAGAGGTAAAAATTGGTTTTGACCTTGGTTTTGACCTTGAGACGAAGGGCCCTCTAAGGGGTCATCGTCCGCAGCATCTTCCTCCTCCTCCTCTCCCCCACCATATTGAAAGTGGGAAACTGTCGAGGAGAAGGAGGCGGAGGAAGATGTTGCGGATGATGACGAGGAAGCTGACACAGAGGATGATGAGGACGTTGACGAAGATGATGATGAAGAGGTGTTTACGTTTACGTGAGAGGGCTGGGTTGAATCATTTATTTCATCTATCAAATATAAGAGCTCGTTGGGAATTGGTAATTCATCGGATGACTCGTTCGAGACAAGCGATGAATTAATTTGATTTATTAAAGATAATAAATGCGGGGGAAGTGGTTCATCTTTTTTTTCATTATTATTATCATCATCCATGATGAAACACAAAAAACACTATGAAACTAATCAAGTCTATTTAATCGGAATTAAAGTCTATTTCACTCTTTTTCCTAAACATTCTACACATGGTAAACCGATCTAATATGGTTTTATTGAACAGTAAAAGAGTTGAACGTTAATTTTCCGATTAACGGTCTTAACACTCGATTCGATCATACGCTCAGCCGATGCCATAAACTCCGTCATGTTACGATTGATTGACTCGTCGCCTCCCTCCTCGGTACCCTCGACGTTTTTCTCCTCTCCTCTCTCCGCGGCCTCACCGGGGGGTGAATCAGACTTGGAGGCTGAAAGCTTTGGACCCTCGGAGCGCGCCTCTTGATCCCCTGATGGAATGGGGAAAATAGTTTTAGATTATTTTCGAAAATGTCAATATCCTCTTCATTATTTCATATATTATACAATGAAGGACTCTCACCCTCGCTTCTGCTACGCTGATGGGGGAGAAGGACCCGGCGCTTGGGTTGAGAGCGAACGCGTCTATTCCCCCGGGTCGATGGGGGTGTGGTGGGGTTTCGTATCCAGCTGACTCCGGGGCGTGAGAGGAGGGTGGATGAAAGGAGGGCTCTGTAGGGTGTTGGCGTTTCTTGGATTAGCTGCGGTGACTGTGAAAACCGTTGGCCGTTTGGGAAGTCTCCACCTCCCTCCTCTTCGGGTGCTGTGCGTCTTCTGACAGGCGTGCAGTGCTCATTCATTGCTTGAAAATAGATAAAGAGAAAAAAAAGAGGGTTGGGTTAATCACTTAGAATGAATATTATAAAATTATTATTTTATTTTTATTATTATAAAAAAAAAAAGAGTAAAAATGATAACTCACCCGCAGCTATTTCTTCATCTTCAATTTCTCTTTCCCCCATATTCAACGAAGTAGCTGGCGGTTCGCTGGAACCCTGCCGACGAGGCTTTGCATCAAAATATAATCCTGGTATATTTTCTCCGCGTCCAAAAGATCATGAAACCTGAGAAGAACTTCGTGATAAGAGCGAGCAAAGGGAAGGTGTGAGTCAATGAAGAGGAAAATGGACTCCTTTCTGTCGTTCAAAACTCCCCTAATGATTGCAATATCTGCTTCGGTCACAATCGACGCGGCTGCGACAGCTGACAGAAGCGAACGTGTCCAGACATCGAAGTGAACGCTGATAATCCTTTTTTGAATGAAAATCACTTCTGCAGCTGACGGGCAAACATTCTCATCAATTCTCATTTTAATACACATTAATCATCGATATCGTCGCTTAAATGATAAGCAACTAGATAGTAATATTGCGCAAGCGTTATCTGTTCACAAATAGTAAGACTCGTGCTTTGCATAAAGCAAGGCAACCCAGCTCCGCGTTCAGCTCGGTGAAATTTGAGATGAAGACTAACGCGTACTCCTCGTCGGTTAGAAAGTCTGGCATCTCTCGTTGAAAAGCAGCCTACCGAAACACCACTTTGCTATATATCGAGAGCCGTGTGAAAGGGAGACATTTAACATTAGACATTTGGGAGAGGAGAACAACCATATGGATACGCTCGGTATGGTTATTCCATTGTAACCGGGTGGAATTCGGAATACCCCCCAACTGTGAGAAGGTATGGGGGAAAATCCCCCCAGCTGTCACTAGCGCATCGGTCACAAAGCAGGAAGAGCCGAGGAGAATGAGGGAGAAGGGTTGGGGTCTGCTTGGGTTGCTGGGTCTGGATGCTGCGGGGACAGCGGATTTTAGATGGCCTGTTTGGGAATTTGAATAACAAAGGTGATTAAGCACTCGCGCACACACACATACACACACACATACACACATACACACACATACGCACACACACACACCCGTACAAGCGAATGTATACAAGGGTGGAGGGAGGGGATGGGGACAGGAGGAGAGGGGTGGATTGGATGGGTGGGGTGGGTGGGGTGGTGATGGGTGTGTGTGTGGGGGTGTGTGTGTGTGTGTGTGTGTGTGTGTGTGTGTGTGTGTGTGTGTGTGTGTGTGTGTGTGTGGGAACAGGAGAGAGGGCTTATCCTCTCAGGAGAAGGGATTAACTTTATAATAAATATTTAAACAACCGCACAATAGTGCAGCGTTTAGATAATTAGCATATTCCACATTCCTTTAGAATATGATAATATTCCAAAACATTCAATTACACGCTTTTGGGATTAAGATTTAATTAATCAAACATTTTTTTTAATTTATTCATTTATGCAAAAAATTAATATGCAAACAATGCCGATAGAACAATAGACCTGTCACTTCAATTACAAGGTCTAGGCTTGAGTAAAGATGCCTTGTATTTCTCTCTAACATGGCCACAAGGAGGGCGCATGCGGATTTGTGTGGTGTCGCCACTGCACGGCCTACGGGCACGAGTCCTACAGGTGCCCATTCCCGAGGGCCTGCGGAGTATGTGGGGGTAAGGACCATGAGGACAGTACTTGCCCGGGCAGGGCGTATGCCCGTGCGGTCGGAGCCAGCGACAGCGGAGGGCGAGAGGACAGTGCAGAGCGGGAACCGGAAGCGGTGCTTGCTCTGAACCTGGAGAGTGGACCGGACGCTGGACCGGAGCCGGCGACAGAGGAGGAACCTGGCGGAGGCGCTACGGGGGAGGAGCAGCAGATGGACAGTGTGGGGGGAGGCGGGGTCGGGAGTGGCGGAGAGGGGGAAGTTTACGTGGAATGTGCAGACCAGATCGGAGAGGGTGGGGCAGAGGGTTCTGCCGAGGGGGGGTCAGGGGGAAATGTTAGGAAGAAGAAGAGTAGGAAAACCAGAAGCGCTGAGGGCAGAGAGGGGAAGAAGGCCAGAATGGAGAGGGGGGAGGTGGTGTTTTCAACAGCGGAGGCGGAGGAAGAGGCGGTCGGGGGGGAAGGTCAAGACAGGAGAGAGGGGGGAGGAGAGAAGGTGAGGGAGGAGGGTGGGGATGAAAGGGGGCAGGTGTTGGGGGAGAACAGCGACGTGTCGAGTTACGAACAGACACAGAAAAAGAAAGAAGATATGACAAAGCTTTTCGCACCAGGGTCACTTGGGAAGCCTGAGACAGCCGCAGGGGACAGCAAGGAAGCGGGGGGGGGGGGAAAGCTCGGAGCAGAGTGAAGAAGAGGGTGGACATGGGAAGGGCCTTACGCTGTCCGAGTCGGACCTAAGTGATGGATTGAGGTTGATTTCTCGAGTAGTCCCAGATTGGTTGGACGACTCTCATGCCAGCCCCTGATGGTTAGGTGGAAGGGGGGTTTGGGATTGGGGTAGGTGTGGTTTCAACGGAGAGGCATTTTTTGAGAACCATTTTATGATGTACTGGATGTTAGGGTATGAGGGAATAAAGATGTATGCAAACGGGATAGGAGGGAGGGGATTACAGAATGTTTTGGGATGAATTGTAATGTATGACTGACTGAATTTTCAATAAAAAAAAATAAAAAAAAAATCTGTTCTTATCAGTTTAATATCTGATATGTCCCCTATATGGGGACTAAATATTAAACGGATTTTTTGACTCAGGAGTTGAAAAAGGGGCTTGCTCCGTTCACTCCACGCATCGACCCGGCATTGCAGTGCCGCCGGGAACGGTGCACTTTCTTCCGCCTTGTTGAATGGAAAAAAAAACGGCCTGTTTGTAATACATAGAGATGTGGCTGACGCATATTGTTTTAACCATGTTTCTATGGTTAAAGAAATGTACTGTCATCTACTGTACATGAGCCGTACCGGCCACTTCTGCTGTCGCTTACGGCCATACCACCCTGAACACGCCGGATCTCGTCCGATCTCGGAAGCTAAGCAGGATAGGGCCTGGTCAGTACTTGGATGGGAGACTGCCTGGGAATACCAGGTGCCGTACGCTTTTTCATGAAAGGCTTTGGCCAAAGCCATCTGCTGTGTACATGAGCCGTGCCGGCCAACTCTGCTGTCGCTTACGGCCATACCACCCTGAACACGCCCGATCTCGTCCGATCTCGGAAGCTAAGCAGGGTAGGGCCTGGTCAGTACTTGGATGGGAGACTGCCTGGGAATACCAGGTGCCGTAAGCTTTTTCATGAAAGGCATTGGCCAAAGCCATCTGCTGTGTACATGAGCCGTGCCGGCCACCTCTGCTGTCGCTTACGGCCATACCACCCTGAACACGCCCGATCTCGTCCGATCTCGGAAGCTAAGCAGGGTAGGGCCTGGTCAGTACTTGGATGGGAGACTGCCTGGGAATACCAGGTGCCGTAAGCATTTTCATGAAAGGCATTGGCCAAAGCCATCTGCTGTGTACATGAGCCGTGCCGGCCACCTCTGCTGTCGCTTACGGCCATACCACCCTGAACACGCCCGATCTCGTCCGATCTCGGAAGCTAAGCAGGGTAGGGCCTGGTCAGTACTTGGATGGGAGACTGCCTGGGAATACCAGGTGCCGTAAGCTTTTTCATGAAAGCCATTGGCCAAAGCCATCTGCTGTGTACATGAGCCGTGCCGGCCTCCTCTGCTGTCGCGTACGGCCATACCACCCTGAACACGCCCGATCTCGGAAGCTAAGCAGGGTAGGGCCTGGTCAGTACTTGGATGGGAGACTGCCTGGGAATACCAGGTGCTGTAAGCTTTTTCATGTCGGCAGACTGAATGACAAAACACCAGATCATGTGCAGCACGAACTTGTTGGCGGGGGTGCGGCCGAGGGGGAGGGGGACGGAAGGAGTACATGAATTCCGGAGTGCAAGTGAAAAATCTTCAAAGCGTGGAAAAGCATGAAAAGCGTGAAAGACACACAATGTGGCGTTTTGCCCGGCTCTCCACGCGGCCCCTGGGAGCCTTGTCACCCTGCCGGGGTGCCCACTCAGAACTCGGCTAAAGTGGGAACCCGGCTCTCCACCCGGACCCGGGTAACCCACGGGGGAGGGGGTGGCATGGGCCAGCCTCTAACGTGACTTCCGGGGTACGAGTGTAAAAATCTTCTAAGTGTGGACAGCAGAAAGCCGGTTTGCCCGGCTCTCCACGCGGACCCAGGGAGCCTTGGGCCCCCACCGGGGTGCCAGGCCCGAAGCCAGCTAAACCCACAACCCGGCTCTCCATCCGAACCCGGGTACCCACTCTTAAGCACCCCCCTGGAATCTTCACCATTGGCTACGGGCGCACAGCGGCCGCGCCCCTGGGACTCCAAATCCATTTGCAATGCACACACTTTTGCTTCAACACTCAACAGCCTGTTTGGCTCAGTGGACTAGTGTGCTTGGCCGTAAACCAAGACGTTGGTGGTTCAAATCCACCTCTGGGACGATGCCGTTTTTAACAGGATCCCGACCAGTACTGTTTAAACATTCAAGCTCTATTTAAACCCAGCTAATATCCCTTTATATAGAATCCTGATCTGTTCAGGGTGTAGGGCGGGCAATGGACTAGTGGTCAATGCAACTGACTCTAATGCGGAGGGCTGTGAGTTCGATTCCCACTCGCGGAGCAAGTGACAATGGCCCCAGACAATTGATAAACCCCTACCAGAGGTAGGGCCAAACACAACATATAGTTTTGTATCCGTCATGAAGAGAGACCAGAGTTGTTCTACGCTCTGATAGGCCACACCCACATTTTAAAACAACGCCCCCAATGTGGGCGGGGCACGGCCGAGGGCTTGCTGCACAGCAGCGCCCCCTTGTGCTTCTCCAAAGCGTCCCAGTTTTTCCACTTTTTAAACATTTTAACAACGCCTACCCCACCCCCACTACCGACGCCCATGCACCTCCACTCCCCCCCCCCCCCCCCTAT
>NC_136809.1:61176358-61178858 GCF_951216825.1 Electrona antarctica | reverse complement strand
ATGTCGGCAGACTGAATGACAAAACACCAGATCATGTGCAGCACGAACTTGTTGGCGGGGGTGCGGCCGAGGGGGAGGGGGACGGAAGGAGTACATGAATTCCGGAGTGCAAGTGAAAAATCTTCAAAGCGTGGAAAAGCATGAAAAGCGTGAAAGACACACAATGTGGCGTTTTGCCCGGCTCTCCACGCGGCCCCTGGGAGCCTTGTCACCCTGCCGGGGTGCCCACTCAGAACTCGGCTAAAGTGGGAACCCGGCTCTCCACCCGGACCCGGGTAACCCACGGGGGAGGGGGTGGCATGGGCCAGCCTCTAACGTGACTTCCGGGGTACGAGTGTAAAAATCTTCTAAGTGTGGACAGCAGAAAGCCGGTTTGCCCGGCTCTCCACGCGGACCCAGGGAGCCTTGGGCCCCCACCGGGGTGCCAGGCCCGAAGCCAGCTAAACCCACAACCCGGCTCTCCATCCGAACCCGGGTACCCACTCTTAAGCACCCCCCTGGAATCTTCACCATTGGCTACGGGCGCACAGCGGCCGCGCCCCTGGGACTCCAAATCCATTTGCAATGCACACACTTTTGCTTCAACACTCAACAGCCTGTTTGGCTCAGTGGACTAGTGTGCTTGGCCGTAAACCAAGAGGTTGGTGGTTCAAATCCACCTCTGGGACGATGCCGTTTTTAACAGGATCCCGACCAGTACTGTTTAAACATTCAAGCTCTATTTAAACCCAGCTAATATCCCTTTATATAGAATCCTGATCTGTTCAGGGTGGAGGGTGGGCAATGGACTAGTGGTCAATGCAACTGACTCTAATGCGGAGGGCTGTGAGTTCGATTCCAACTCGCGGAGCAAGTGACAATGGCCCCAGACAATTGATAAACCCCTACCAGAGGTAGGGCCAAACACAACATATAGTTTTGTATCCGTCATGAAGAGAGACCAGAGTTGTTCTACGCTCTGATAGGCCACACCCACATTTTAAAACAACGCCCCCCATGTGGGCGGGGCACGGCCGAGGGCTTGCTGCACAGCAGCGCCCCCTTGTGCTTCTCCAAAGCGTCCCAGTTTTTCCACTTTTTAAACATTTTAACAACGCCTACCCCACCCCCACTACCGACGCCCATGCACCTCCACTCCCCCCCCCCCCCCCCCCCTATCTCAGGTGCGAGCTTTCCAACGGTGGCAATCCCGAGCCTCTGCGACCAACGGAAGTTGTTGAAAATGGCTACCTACAAGCATGCATGTGGATGGGCCACTTTTGTCATTTTTGAAATGTTATGAAAATAGCAGATCTGCAAGCTTGCATACACCACGGTGCTGTAAGCATCTACCAATGGGTCCTTAGAGAGGTCACAGAGGTCATTGTTATGCTAATGCCCAAGTGGGTATATGGTGATGACTAAGTGGGTATCAGACCGGATGGGAATGTCGTTAGCCTAGGAAGCGGACTTCACAGCAGTCAGTTTGAGGGTTATCGCTTCTCGGCCTTTTGGCTAAGATCAAGTTGAGACACAGATCGAGACTTAGCGAAAAAAATAAAAGTTTTTTTGGAAGGATTCTTCAACGTGGAGGCCGGGAGCGTTTTCTCGGGCTGAAAACGCATCCGTGATGGCTTCCACGTCCGGGCAAACACTGCCAAGGGCTGGATTACGCAATACAGTGAGGTTCAGATGGAGGAAGGCGTCATTTACCATGTTGCAGCGCGAGGCATTTGGACGGAGCATATTGATGGGCCAGCTCAAGCTGAAGGTGGAGAACGTTTACTGCCTACAGAGCAACGCATTGGAGAGGAGCTTTGACGTGACGTTCACCACTACTGGAGTAGCAGAGGACGTGCTGGATATCTGCAAAAGGAAGGGGGGTGAGAAACCTTTTTCGGAATACGAGATTTTGAACCTGGACAGACCTAATTTTAAGCTGATCACAGTACAGATGTACAACCCATACGTCACGGGGGATCAGATCGTAAGTTTTCTGTCTGTGTATGGGGAAGTGTTGGCTGGAAACAGAAAAATCACCGATGGGTTGGGCTTCTGGACAGGCAAGACCCAGTTCCAGGTGCTGCTGCGGGACGACCAAGGTGGGTTTGAGGGGATGGCGCACCCTCCGGCCCAATTCAGCATCGCCGGAGACAAGGGGTTCCTATTTTACAACAGGCAACCGCCTTATTGTAGGAGGTGCAAAAAACATGGCCACAAGGAGGGCGCATGCGGATTTGTGTGGTGTCGCCACTGCACGGCCTACGGGCACGAGTCCTACAGGTGCCCATTCCCGAGGGCCTGCGGAGTATGTGGGAGTAAGGACCATGAGGACAGTACTTGCCCGGGCAGGGCGTATGCCCGTGCGGTCGGAGCCAGCGACAGCGGAGGGCGAGAGGACAGTGCAGAGCGGGAACCGGAAGCGGTGCTTGCTCTGAACCTGGAGAGTGGACCGGACGCTGGACCGGAGCCGGCGACAGAGGAGGAACCTGGCGGAGGCGCTACGGGGGAGGAGCAGCAG
>NC_136809.1:61158858-61163858 GCF_951216825.1 Electrona antarctica | reverse complement strand
CGGGGGAGGGGGTGGCATGGGCCAGCCTCTAACGTGACTTCCGGGGTACGAGTGTAAAAATCTTCTAAGTGTGGACAGCAGAAAGCCGGTTTGCCCGGCTCTCCACGCGGACCCAGGGAGCCTTGGGCCCCCACCGGGGTGCCAGGCCCGAAGCCAGCTAAACCCACAACCCGGCTCTCCATCCGAACCCGGGTACCCACTCTTAAGCACCCCCCTGGAATCTTCACCATTGGCTACGGGCGCACAGCGGCCGCGCCCCTGGGACTCCAAATCCATTTGCAATGCACACACTTTTGCTTCAACACTCAACAGCCTGTTTGGCTCAGTGGACTAGTGTGCTTGGCCGTAAACCAAGAGGTTGGTGGTTCAAATCCACCTCTGGGACGATGCCGTTTTTAACAGGATCCCGACCAGTACTGTTTAAACATTCAAGCTCTATTTAAACCCAGCTAATATCCCTTTATATAGAATCCTGATCTGTTCAGGGTGGAGGGTGGGCAATGGACTAGTGGTCAATGCAACTGACTCTAATGCGGAGGGCTGTGAGTTCGATTCCAACTCGCGGAGCAAGTGACAATGGCCCCAGACAATTGATAAACCCCTACCAGAGGTAGGGCCAAACACAACATATAGTTTTGTATCCGTCATGAAGAGAGACCAGAGTTGTTCTACGCTCTGATAGGCCACACCCACATTTTAAAACAACGCCCCCCATGTGGGCGGGGCACGGCCGAGGGCTTGCTGCACAGCAGCGCCCCCTTGTGCTTCTCCAAAGCGTCCCAGTTTTTCCACTTTTTAAACATTTTAACAACGCCTACCCCACCCCCACTACCGACGCCCATGCACCTCCACTCCCCCCCCCCCCCCCCCCCTATCTCAGGTGCGAGCTTTCCAACGGTGGCAATCCCGAGCCTCTGCGACCAACGGAAGTTGTTGAAAATGGCTACCTACAAGCATGCATGTGGATGGGCCACTTTTGTCATTTTTGAAATGTTATGAAAATAGCAGATCTGCAAGCTTGCATACTCCACGGTGCTGTAAGCATCTACCAATGGGTCCTTAGAGAGGTCACAGAGGTCATTGTTATGCTAATGCCCAAGTGGGTATATGGTGATGACTAAGTGGGTATCAGACCGGATGGGAATGTCGTTAGCCTAGGAAGCGGACTTCACAGCAGTCAGTTTGAGGGTTATCGCTTCTCGGCCTTTTGGCTAAGATCAAGTTGAGACACAGATCGAGACTTAGCGAAAAAAATAAAAGTTTTTTTGGAAGGATTCTTCAACGTGGAGGCCGGGAGCGTTTTCTCGGGCTGAAAACGCATCCGTGATGGCTTCCACGTCCGGGCAAACACTGCCAAGGGCTGGATTACGCAATACAGTGAGGTTCAGATGGAGGAAGGCGTCATTTACCATGTTGCAGCGCGAGGCATTTGGACGGAGCATATTGATGGGCCAGCTCAAGCTGAAGGTGGAGAACGTTTACTGCCTACAGAGCAACGCATTGGAGAGGAGCTTTGACGTGACGTTCACCACTACTGGAGTAGCAGAGGACGTGCTGGATATCTGCAAAAGGAAGGGGGGTGAGAAACCTTTTTCGGAATACGAGATTTTGAACCTGGACAGACCTAATTTTAAGCTGATCACAGTACAGATGTACAACCCATACGTCACGGGGGATCAGATCGTAAGTTTTCTGTCTGTGTATGGGGAAGTGTTGGCTGGAAACAGAAAAATCACCGATGGGTTGGGCTTCTGGACAGGCAAGACCCAGTTCCAGGTGCTGCTGCGGGACGACCAAGGTGGGTTTGAGGGGATGGCGCACCCTCCGGCCCAATTCAGCATCGCCGGAGACAAGGGGTTCCTATTTTACAACAGGCAACCGCCTTATTGTAGGAGGTGCAAAAAACATGGCCACAAGGAGGGCGCATGCGGATTTGTGTGGTGTCGCCACTGCACGGCCTACGGGCACGAGTCCTACAGGTGCCCATTCCCGAGGGCCTGCGGAGTATGTGGGAGTAAGGACCATGAGGACAGTACTTGCCCGGGCAGGGCGTATGCCCGTGCGGTCGGAGCCAGCGACAGCGGAGGGCGAGAGGACAGTGCAGAGCGGGAACCGGAAGCGGTGCTTGCTCTGAACCTGGAGAGTGGACCGGACGCTGGACCGGAGCCGGCGACAGAGGAGGAACCTGGCGGAGGCGCTACGGGGGAGGAGCAGCAGATGGACAGTGTGGGGGGAGGCGGGGTCGGGAGTGGCGGAGAGGGGGAAGTTTACGTGGAATGTGCAGACCAGATCGGAGAGGGTGGGGCAGAGGGTTCTGCCGAGGGGGGGTCAGGGGGAAATGTTAGGAAGAAGAAGAGTAGGAAAACCAGAAGCGCTGAGGGCAGAGAGGGGAAGAAGGCCAGAATGGAGAGGGGGGAGGTGGTGTTTTCAACAGCGGAGGCGGAGGAAGAGGCGGTCGGGGGGGAAGGTCAAGACAGGAGAGAGGGGGGAGGAGAGAAGGTGAGGGAGGAGGGTGGGGATGAAAGGGGGCAGGTGTTGGGGGAGAACAGCGACGTGTCGAGTTACGAACAGACACAGAAAAAGAAAGAAGATATGACAAAGCTTTTCGCACCAGGGTCACTTGGGAAGCCTGAGACAGCCGCAGGGGACAGCAAGGAAGCGGGGGGGGGGGAAAGCTCGGAGCAGAGTGAAGAAGAGGGTGGACATGGGAAGGGCCTTACGCTGTCCGAGTCGGACCTAAGTGATGGATTGAGGTTGATTTCTCGAGTAGTCCCAGATTGGTTGGACGACTCTCATGCCAGCCCCTGATGGTTAGGTGGAAGGGGGGTTTGGGATTGGGGTAGGTGTGGTTTCAACGGAGAGGCATTTTTTGAGAACCATTTTATGATGTACTGGATGTTAGGGTATGAGGGAATAAAGATGTATGCAAACGGGATAGGAGGGAGGGGATTACAGAATGTTTTGGGATGAATTGTAATGTATGACTGACTGAATTTTCAATAAAAAAAAATAAAAAAAAAATCTGTTCTTATCAGTTTAATATCTGATATGTCCCCTATATGGGGACTAAATATTAAACGGATTTTTTGACTCAGGAGTTGAAAAAGGGGCTTGCTCCGTTCACTCCACGCATCGACCCGGCATTGCAGTGCCGCCGGGAACGGTGCACTTTCTTCCGCCTTGTTGAATGGAAAAAAAAACGGCCTGTTTGTAATACATAGAGATGTGGCTGACGCATATTGTTTTAACCATGTTTCTATGGTTAAAGAAATGTACTGTCATCTACTGTACATGAGCCGTACCGGCCACTTCTGCTGTCGCTTACGGCCATACCACCCTGAACACGCCGGATCTCGTCCGATCTCGGAAGCTAAGCAGGATAGGGCCTGGTCAGTACTTGGATGGGAGACTGCCTGGGAATACCAGGTGCCGTACGCTTTTTCATGAAAGGCTTTGGCCAAAGCCATCTGCTGTGTACATGAGCCGTGCCGGCCAACTCTGCTGTCGCTTACGGCCATACCACCCTGAACACGCCCGATCTCGTCCGATCTCGGAAGCTAAGCAGGGTAGGGCCTGGTCAGTACTTGGATGGGAGACTGCCTGGGAATACCAGGTGCCGTAAGCTTTTTCATGAAAGGCATTGGCCAAAGCCATCTGCTGTGTACATGAGCCGTGCCGGCCACCTCTGCTGTCGCTTACGGCCATACCACCCTGAACACGCCCGATCTCGTCCGATCTCGGAAGCTAAGCAGGGTAGGGCCTGGTCAGTACTTGGATGGGAGACTGCCTGGGAATACCAGGTGCCGTAAGCATTTTCATGAAAGGCATTGGCCAAAGCCATCTGCTGTGTACATGAGCCGTGCCGGCCACCTCTGCTGTCGCTTACGGCCATACCACCCTGAACACGCCCGATCTCGTCCGATCTCGGAAGCTAAGCAGGGTAGGGCCTGGTCAGTACTTGGATGGGAGACTGCCTGGGAATACCAGGTGCCGTAAGCTTTTTCATGAAAGCCATTGGCCAAAGCCATCTGCTGTGTACATGAGCCGTGCCGGCCTCCTCTGCTGTCGCGTACGGCCATACCACCCTGAACACGCCCGATCTCGGAAGCTAAGCAGGGTAGGGCCTGGTCAGTACTTGGATGGGAGACTGCCTGGGAATACCAGGTGCTGTAAGCTTTTTCATGTCGGCAGACTGAATGACAAAACACCAGATCATGTGCAGCACGAACTTGTTGGCGGGGGTGCGGCCGAGGGGGAGGGGGACGGAAGGAGTACATGAATTCCGGAGTGCAAGTGAAAAATCTTCAAAGCGTGGAAAAGCATGAAAAGCGTGAAAGACACACAATGTGGCGTTTTGCCCGGCTCTCCACGCGGCCCCTGGGAGCCTTGTCACCCTGCCGGGGTGCCCACTCAGAACTCGGCTAAAGTGGGAACCCGGCTCTCCACCCGGACCCGGGTAACCCACGGGGGAGGGGGTGGCATGGGCCAGCCTCTAACGTGACTTCCGGGGTACGAGTGTAAAAATCTTCTAAGTGTGGACAGCAGAAAGCCGGTTTGCCCGGCTCTCCACGCGGACCCAGGGAGCCTTGGGCCCCCACCGGGGTGCCAGGCCCGAAGCCAGCTAAACCCACAACCCGGCTCTCCATCCGAACCCGGGTACCCACTCTTAAGCACCCCCCTGGAATCTTCACCATTGGCTACGGGCGCACAGCGGCCGCGCCCCTGGGACTCCAAATCCATTTGCAATGCACACACTTTTGCTTCAACACTCAACAGCCTGTTTGGCTCAGTGGACTAGTGTGCTTGGCCGTAAACCAAGAGGTTGGTGGTTCAAATCCACCTCTGGGACGATGCCGTTTTTAACAGGATCCCGACCAGTACTGTTTAAACATTCAAGCTCTATTTAAACCCAGCTAATATCCCTTTATATAGAATCCTGATCTGTTCAGGGTGGAGGGTGGGCAATGGACTAGTGGTCAATGCAACTGACTCTAATGCGG
>NC_136809.1:61146358-61151358 GCF_951216825.1 Electrona antarctica | reverse complement strand
CCGTAAACCAAGAGGTTGGTGGTTCAAATCCACCTCTGGGACGATGCCGTTTTTAACAGGATCCCGACCAGTACTGTTTAAACATTCAAGCTCTATTTAAACCCAGCTAATATCCCTTTATATAGAATCCTGATCTGTTCAGGGTGGAGGGTGGGCAATGGACTAGTGGTCAATGCAACTGACTCTAATGCGGAGGGCTGTGAGTTCGATTCCAACTCGCGGAGCAAGTGACAATGGCCCCAGACAATTGATAAACCCCTACCAGAGGTAGGGCCAAACACAACATATAGTTTTGTATCCGTCATGAAGAGAGACCAGAGTTGTTCTACGCTCTGATAGGCCACACCCACATTTTAAAACAACGCCCCCCATGTGGGCGGGGCACGGCCGAGGGCTTGCTGCACAGCAGCGCCCCCTTGTGCTTCTCCAAAGCGTCCCAGTTTTTCCACTTTTTAAACATTTTAACAACGCCTACCCCACCCCCACTACCGACGCCCATGCACCTCCACTCCCCCCCCCCCCCCCCCCTATCTCAGGTGCGAGCTTTCCAACGGTGGCAATCCCGAGCCTCTGCGACCAACGGAAGTTGTTGAAAATGGCTACCTACAAGCATGCATGTGGATGGGCCACTTTTGTCATTTTTGAAATGTTATGAAAATAGCAGATCTGCAAGCTTGCATACTCCACGGTGCTGTAAGCATCTACCAATGGGTCCTTAGAGAGGTCACAGAGGTCATTGTTATGCTAATGCCCAAGTGGGTATATGGTGATGACTAAGTGGGTATCAGACCGGATGGGAATGTCGTTAGCCTAGGAAGCGGACTTCACAGCAGTCAGTTTGAGGGTTATCGCTTCTCGGCCTTTTGGCTAAGATCAAGTTGAGACACAGATCGAGACTTAGCGAAAAAAATAAAAGTTTTTTTGGAAGGATTCTTCAACGTGGAGGCCGGGAGCGTTTTCTCGGGCTGAAAACGCATCCGTGATGGCTTCCACGTCCGGGCAAACACTGCCAAGGGCTGGATTACGCAATACAGTGAGGTTCAGATGGAGGAAGGCGTCATTTACCATGTTGCAGCGCGAGGCATTTGGACGGAGCATATTGATGGGCCAGCTCAAGCTGAAGGTGGAGAACGTTTACTGCCTACAGAGCAACGCATTGGAGAGGAGCTTTGACGTGACGTTCACCACTACTGGAGTAGCAGAGGACGTGCTGGATATCTGCAAAAGGAAGGGGGGTGAGAAACCTTTTTCGGAATACGAGATTTTGAACCTGGACAGACCTAATTTTAAGCTGATCACAGTACAGATGTACAACCCATACGTCACGGGGGATCAGATCGTAAGTTTTCTGTCTGTGTATGGGGAAGTGTTGGCTGGAAACAGAAAAATCACCGATGGGTTGGGCTTCTGGACAGGCAAGACCCAGTTCCAGGTGCTGCTGCGGGACGACCAAGGTGGGTTTGAGGGGATGGCGCACCCTCCGGCCCAATTCAGCATCGCCGGAGACAAGGGGTTCCTATTTTACAACAGGCAACCGCCTTATTGTAGGAGGTGCAAAAAACATGGCCACAAGGAGGGCGCATGCGGATTTGTGTGGTGTCGCCACTGCACGGCCTACGGGCACGAGTCCTACAGGTGCCCATTCCCGAGGGCCTGCGGAGTATGTGGGAGTAAGGACCATGAGGACAGTACTTGCCCGGGCAGGGCGTATGCCCGTGCGGTCGGAGCCAGCGACAGCGGAGGGCGAGAGGACAGTGCAGAGCGGGAACCGGAAGCGGTGCTTGCTCTGAACCTGGAGAGTGGACCGGACGCTGGACCGGAGCCGGCGACAGAGGAGGAACCTGGCGGAGGCGCTACGGGGGAGGAGCAGCAGATGGACAGTGTGGGGGGAGGCGGGGTCGGGAGTGGCGGAGAGGGGGAAGTTTACGTGGAATGTGCAGACCAGATCGGAGAGGGTGGGGCAGAGGGTTCTGCCGAGGGGGGGTCAGGGGGAAATGTTAGGAAGAAGAAGAGTAGGAAAACCAGAAGCGCTGAGGGCAGAGAGGGGAAGAAGGCCAGAATGGAGAGGGGGGAGGTGGTGTTTTCAACAGCGGAGGCGGAGGAAGAGGCGGTCGGGGGGGAAGGTCAAGACAGGAGAGAGGGGGGAGGAGAGAAGGTGAGGGAGGAGGGTGGGGATGAAAGGGGGCAGGTGTTGGGGGAGAACAGCGACGTGTCGAGTTACGAACAGACACAGAAAAAGAAAGAAGATATGACAAAGCTTTTCGCACCAGGGTCACTTGGGAAGCCTGAGACAGCCGCAGGGGACAGCAAGGAAGCGGGGGGGGGGGAAAGCTCGGAGCAGAGTGAAGAAGAGGGTGGACATGGGAAGGGCCTTACGCTGTCCGAGTCGGACCTAAGTGATGGATTGAGGTTGATTTCTCGAGTAGTCCCAGATTGGTTGGACGACTCTCATGCCAGCCCCTGATGGTTAGGTGGAAGGGGGGTTTGGGATTGGGGTAGGTGTGGTTTCAACGGAGAGGCATTTTTTGAGAACCATTTTATGATGTACTGGATGTTAGGGTATGAGGGAATAAAGATGTATGCAAACGGGATAGGAGGGAGGGGATTACAGAATGTTTTGGGATGAATTGTAATGTATGACTGACTGAATTTTCAATAAAAAAAAATAAAAAAAAAATCTGTTCTTATCAGTTTAATATCTGATATGTCCCCTATATGGGGACTAAATATTAAACGGATTTTTTGACTCAGGAGTTGAAAAAGGGGCTTGCTCCGTTCACTCCACGCATCGACCCGGCATTGCAGTGCCGCCGGGAACGGTGCACTTTCTTCCGCCTTGTTGAATGGAAAAAAAAACGGCCTGTTTGTAATACATAGAGATGTGGCTGACGCATATTGTTTTAACCATGTTTCTATGGTTAAAGAAATGTACTGTCATCTACTGTACATGAGCCGTACCGGCCACTTCTGCTGTCGCTTACGGCCATACCACCCTGAACACGCCGGATCTCGTCCGATCTCGGAAGCTAAGCAGGATAGGGCCTGGTCAGTACTTGGATGGGAGACTGCCTGGGAATACCAGGTGCCGTACGCTTTTTCATGAAAGGCTTTGGCCAAAGCCATCTGCTGTGTACATGAGCCGTGCCGGCCAACTCTGCTGTCGCTTACGGCCATACCACCCTGAACACGCCCGATCTCGTCCGATCTCGGAAGCTAAGCAGGGTAGGGCCTGGTCAGTACTTGGATGGGAGACTGCCTGGGAATACCAGGTGCCGTAAGCTTTTTCATGAAAGGCATTGGCCAAAGCCATCTGCTGTGTACATGAGCCGTGCCGGCCACCTCTGCTGTCGCTTACGGCCATACCACCCTGAACACGCCCGATCTCGTCCGATCTCGGAAGCTAAGCAGGGTAGGGCCTGGTCAGTACTTGGATGGGAGACTGCCTGGGAATACCAGGTGCCGTAAGCATTTTCATGAAAGGCATTGGCCAAAGCCATCTGCTGTGTACATGAGCCGTGCCGGCCACCTCTGCTGTCGCTTACGGCCATACCACCCTGAACACGCCCGATCTCGTCCGATCTCGGAAGCTAAGCAGGGTAGGGCCTGGTCAGTACTTGGATGGGAGACTGCCTGGGAATACCAGGTGCCGTAAGCTTTTTCATGAAAGCCATTGGCCAAAGCCATCTGCTGTGTACATGAGCCGTGCCGGCCTCCTCTGCTGTCGCGTACGGCCATACCACCCTGAACACGCCCGATCTCGGAAGCTAAGCAGGGTAGGGCCTGGTCAGTACTTGGATGGGAGACTGCCTGGGAATACCAGGTGCTGTAAGCTTTTTCATGTCGGCAGACTGAATGACAAAACACCAGATCATGTGCAGCACGAACTTGTTGGCGGGGGTGCGGCCGAGGGGGAGGGGGACGGAAGGAGTACATGAATTCCGGAGTGCAAGTGAAAAATCTTCAAAGCGTGGAAAAGCATGAAAAGCGTGAAAGACACACAATGTGGCGTTTTGCCCGGCTCTCCACGCGGCCCCTGGGAGCCTTGTCACCCTGCCGGGGTGCCCACTCAGAACTCGGCTAAAGTGGGAACCCGGCTCTCCACCCGGACCCGGGTAACCCACGGGGGAGGGGGTGGCATGGGCCAGCCTCTAACGTGACTTCCGGGGTACGAGTGTAAAAATCTTCTAAGTGTGGACAGCAGAAAGCCGGTTTGCCCGGCTCTCCACGCGGACCCAGGGAGCCTTGGGCCCCCACCGGGGTGCCAGGCCCGAAGCCAGCTAAACCCACAACCCGGCTCTCCATCCGAACCCGGGTACCCACTCTTAAGCACCCCCCTGGAATCTTCACCATTGGCTACGGGCGCACAGCGGCCGCGCCCCTGGGACTCCAAATCCATTTGCAATGCACACACTTTTGCTTCAACACTCAACAGCCTGTTTGGCTCAGTGGACTAGTGTGCTTGGCCGTAAACCAAGAGGTTGGTGGTTCAAATCCACCTCTGGGACGATGCCGTTTTTAACAGGATCCCAACCAGTACTGTTTAAACATTCAAGCTCTATTTAAACCCAGCTAATATCCCTTTATATAGAATCCTGATCTGTTCAGGGTGTAGGGCGGGCAATGGACTAGTGGTCAATGCAACTGACTCTAATGCGGAGGGCTGTGAGTTCGATTCCAACTCGCGGAGCAAGTGACAATGGCCCCAGACAATTGATAAACCCCTACCAGAGGTAGGGCCAAACACAACATATAGTTTTGTATCCGTCATGAAGAGAGACCAGAGTTGTTCTACGCTCTGATAGGCCACACCCACATTTTAAAACAACGCCCCCCATGTGGGCGGGGCACGGCCGAGGGCTTGCTGCACAGCAGCGCCCCCTTGTGCTTCTCCAAAGCGTCCCAGTTTTTCCACTTTTTAAACATTTTAACAACGCCTACCCCACCCCCACTACCGACGCCCATGCACCTCCACTCCCCCCCCCCCCCCCCCTATCTCAGGT
>NC_136809.1:61133858-61141358 GCF_951216825.1 Electrona antarctica | reverse complement strand
AATACATAGAGATGTGGCTGACGCATATTGTTTTAACCATGTTTCTATGGTTAAAGAAATGTACTGTCATCTACTGTACATGAGCCGTACCGGCCACTTCTGCTGTCGCTTACGGCCATACCACCCTGAACACGCCGGATCTCGTCCGATCTCGGAAGCTAAGCAGGATAGGGCCTGGTCAGTACCTTGGATGGGAGACTGCCTGGGAATACCAGGTGCGTACGCTTTTTCATGAAAGGCTTTGCCAAAGCCATCTGCTGTGTACATGAGCCGTGCCGGCCAACTCTGCTGTCGCTTACGGCCATACCACCCTGAACACGCCCGATCTCGTCCGATCTCGAAGCTAAGCAGGGTAGGGCCTGGTCAGTACTTGGATGGGAGACTGCCTGGGAATACCAGGTGCCGTAAGCCTTTTTCATGAAAGGGCATTGGCCAAAGCCATCTGCTGTGTACATGAGCCGTGCCGGCCACCTCTGCTGTCGCTTACGGCCATACCACCCTGAACACGCCCGATCTCTCGTCCGATCTCGGAAGCTAAGCAGGGTAGGGCCTGGTCAGTACTTGGAATGGGAGACTGCCTGGGAATACAGGTGCAGTAAGCATTTTCATGAAAGGCATTGGCCAAAGCCATCTGCTGTGTACATGAGCCGTGCCGGCCACCTCTGCTGTCGCTTACGGCCATACCACCCTGAACACGCCCGATCTCGTCCGATCTCGGAAGCTAAGCAGGGTAGGGCCTGGTCAGTACTTGGATGGGAGACTGCCTGGGAATACCAGGTGCCGTAAGCTTTTTCATGAAAGGCATTGGCCAAAGCCATCTGCTGTGTACATGAGCCGTGCCGGCCACCTCTGCTGTCTTACGGCCATACCACCCTGAACTCGTCCGATCTCGGAAGCTAAGCAGGGTAGGGCCTGGTCAGTACTTGGATGGGAGACTGCCTGGGAATACCAGGTGCCGTAAGCATTTTCATGAAAGGCATTGGCCAAAGCCATCTGCTGTGTACATGAGCCGTGCCGGCCTTCTCAGCTGTCGCTTACGGCCATACCACCCTGAACACGCCCGATCTCGTCCGATCTCGGAAGCTAAGCAGGGTAGGGCCTGGTCAGTACTTGGATGGGAGACTGCCTGGGAATACCAGGTGCCGTAAGCTTTTTCATGAAAGCCATTGGCCAAAGCCATCTGCTATGTACATGAGCCGTGCCGGCCTCCTCTGCCGTCGCTTACGGCCATACCACCCTGAACACGCCCGATCTCGTCCGATCTCGGAAGCTAAACAGGGTAGGGCCTGGTCAGTACTTGGATGGGAGACTGCCTGGGAATACCAGGTGCCGTAAGCTTTTTCATGAAAGCCATTGGCCAAAGCCATCTGCTGTGTACATGAGCCGTGCCGGCCTCCTCTGCTGTCGCGTACGGCCATACCACCCTGAACACGCCCGATCTCGTCCGATCTCGGAAGCTAAGCAGGGTAGGGCCTGGTCAGTACTTGGATGGGAGACTGCCTGGGAATACCAGGTGCTGTAAGCTTTTTCATGTCGCCAGACTGAATGACAAAACACCAGATCATGTGCAGCACGAACTTGTTGGCGGGGGTGCGGCCGAGGGGGAGGGGGACGGAAGGAGTACATGAATTCCGGAGTGCAAGTGAAAAATCTTCAAAGCGTGGAAAAGCATGAAAAGCGTGAAAGACACACAATGTGGCGTTTTGCCCGGCTCTCCACGCGGCCCCTGGGAGCCTTGTCACCCTGCCGGGGTGCCCACTCAGAACTCGGCTAAAGTGGGAACCCGGCTCTCCACCCGGACCCGGGTAACCCACGGGGGAGGGGGTGGCATGGGCCAGCCTCTAACGTGACTTCCGGGGTACGAGTGTAAAAATCTTCTAAGTGTGGACAGCAGAAAGCCGGTTTGCCCGGCTCTCCACGCGGACCCAGGGAGCCTTGGGCCCCCACCGGGGTGCCAGGCCCGAAGCCAGCTAAACCCACAACCCGGCTCTCCATCCGAACCCGGGTACCCACTCTTAAGCACCCCCCTGGAATCTTCACCATTGGCTACGGGCGCACAGCGGCCGCGCCCCTGGGACTCCAAATCCATTTGCAATGCACACACTTTTGCTTCAACACTCAACAGCCTGTTTGGCTCAGTGGACTAGTGTGCTTGGCCGTAAACCAAGAGGTTGGTGGTTCAAATCCACCTCTGGGACGATGCCGTTTTTAACAGGATCCCGACCAGTACTGTTTAAACATTCAAGCTCTATTTAAACCCAGCTAATATCCCTTTATATAGAATCCTGATCTGTTCAGGTTGGAGGGCGGGCAATGGACTAGTGGTCAATGCAACTGACTCTAATGCGGAGGGCTGTGAGTTCGATTCCCACTCGCGGAGCAAGTGACAATGGCCCCAGACAATTGATATGGAGTTGGAACAACTGAGGTTCGGGAGGTTTGGCCAAGCAGATGACTACCTAGCTCAACCCACCTGCCACTGCCAACTCCACCCTTGCCACCCTTGCCAACCACTCACCCACCTCCAACCAACCTGGCCACTCCTCCCTCACCTACCACCGGGGGTATTTAAACGCAAGTTTAAAAAATGCCAGTGTGCCAGTTTCCAGTAAACAAGCACACACCAACGCCAAGAGAACATATACGAGTATATTTTCTCTATCTAGCTCACCTCAGCTTGCAAACCAACGTTCAGTATGGCAGCCCAGCTGAATATCCACGCCTCGGACAACGAGGATCTATTCGTCGGCATACCCGCCAACGAACCCGCCGCCGCCGACACCGGTACTCACCGAGCCGTCGTCGCCGCCGACCTCCTCTTCGTGCCCGACACCCCAGAGCACCTCCGCGGTAGGCTCAGGTCAGTTGCGATCGTACCTCCCGGTTCCGCCGCGTCCATGGATCGGACACCCCGGGAGTTCCACGAGGGTCCACGTTCCTCCCCGTCAGGAGACGGGCACCAGCAGAACCCGGTACCGGTCCAGCAGCCCAAGCCATCCCGCACCTCATCCCGCCGCCTCGGCCAGCAGGCTCAAGCAGCAGCGGCTTCTCCTACCAGCCTTCCTGTCGCCTCTCCGCGCGGCTCCAACCTACCAGCACCAACGCTCGTGTCGGATTGGACCGTAGTCGGCCTTCAAAGAGCCCTCATCACCAAGGGCATCAACTTCACCCGCTCAGCAAACAAGCTAGCCTTGTTTACTCTCCTCACATCCACCCGCGTTGCTCAGCTCAGCAACAGCGCAACAACAGCAGCCTCGCCAGCCAACGCGACTTCGTCGCACAGCCGTGACGTCACGCGTCATCCACCCAGCCCAGGAGACGCTTCCCGGGCGTCCGCTCGGCCGAGTGGTGGCGTCGTCGCGCAGCAGGCAGCGCCGTCGCGTCGCGGAAACCCCTCGCGTCGGGCTGCCACGTCGCGTGGCGGCGCCGCCACAAAGTCGGCGGCTCCGTCCCGCTCCGGTGACGTCACGCAGCGTTCCGCTGCCACAGTGACATTCAAGAGACACTCACTCTCCCCAGACACCCACCATCTCCATTCCCACCACTCAACCATAGGAGCTCCAGCCACTTCAGCCCCATTTACCATGCAAACGGCCAGTATCCTCCATCCACCACACACTACCCTAATTCCACCTGGTTTTCTCCCTCCTGCCCCACCCGTCCCTCCCTCCTATTTCCAGCAGGCCGCAGCACCCCACCTCCACCCCCCCCACCCCACCTCCCCCCTCCTCCAGTACAACCTATCTTTCCCATTCCAGGCTCCATCTTCCCTAGGAGGTCCCCCAGCGGCCCTAGGAGGTCCCCCAGCCACACTAGGATATCCCCCAGCAGCGCCCAGTGCCCCTCAATTTAACATGTCTTTTCTCCCCCCCCACCCAGTGTTCCCCAACCCCCCCCCCCTCCTTCCTTCTCCCTTGCTACAGCCACGCCAGCACCCGTCCCGCCATCAGCCATCGCCCTCAACGCCCCCATGGTCTCCTCATCCCTCCGATCCCAAATCCTCCAAGGCATGGACACTGACCTTTCCTCCCTCATCCGCCCCTCCGCCAGCACCGCCCAACACCGATCCGTCACCGTAGAAGGAGTCTCCATCACTCTCCGCGACCTCTCCCCATCCACTTCCTCCGTCCTCACACCCACCGAGTTTGTATTAGCCTTCTCCATTTTCCGCGACATCCTCTGCACCACCTATCCTTCCCGCCGCCAAGAGCTCGATGACCACCTCTATCTGTGCATGGACCTTTGCGCCCGCTTCGGAGGCAGCCTTTTTTATGAGTATCATCGACAATTCTCTGCCAGGGCCGCCTCCAGACTCCAGCAATTTAATACAGGCACGTACTGGGGCTCCCTCGACCTGGAGCTATACTGCCGGATTTTTGCAGGAAAAACCTCCGGAGCTTGCAGTCTTTGCAACTGCCCCACCCACCCCACCACCCTCTGCACCTTCATAGCCCCAGAACCCCGCCCCCATGCTCCATTCCAAACCAGCTCCACCATCCCCTCCCTCCTAAGCGTCACCACCTCCACCAAACCCCTTCCCTCCCCCAGCCACGCCAGAGACAGGCGCGGCCGTCCGCTCCTGTTCATAGGGAGCAAGATGGTATGTAATAACTACAACGAAGGCGGCTGCGACATGTCCTCATGCCGCATGCTTCATATCTGCACCTTCTGTGGCAAAGCTCACACCCGCATCAACTGCACCAACAAACAGGCACCCGCGTTGCTCAGCTCAGCAACAGCGCAACAACAGCAGCCTGGGCCAGCAGGTCCATCCTGATCCACCCCGACAACCTCACTACAGTGCACTTCATCAACAAAGGCAGATCTTCCTCACTCCCCATCATGGCCCTCCTCCGCAGACTCACCTGGATAACCGTCACAAAAAACTTCATCCTTCGCGCAGCCCACATCCCCGGTCACCAGAACACCATCGCTGACGCTCTTTCCCGCTTTTCCTTCAGAGATTCAGGAGCTTGGCCCCAGAAGCCGACCCGACACCAACCCCGGTTCCACCCTGTTCGGAGATGACCTTCCCCTAAACCACCCGTTTCACCACCTCCTCACCCACTCCCGGCACATGATCCTGCAAGGCATTGCCCCATCCACCCTCTCCTCCTACTGGACAGCCTGGAAGAACTTCCAGTCCTTCCACACCCTCTTCCACGTCCACTTCCCATCCTCGGACCTCATCACCCTCTCTTCCTACATCAGTTACCTCCATTCCACAACCGCCAGGTCATCAACCATCCGAGTCTACCTGTGCGGCATCAACTTCTTCACAAAACTCATAACCGGCTCTCCCCATCCATCCATACAACATCCTCAGACCACCCTCCTACTCAAAGGCTTCCAGAGGATCGAGCCAAAACTCCCCCCCCAACGCCAACCCCTCACAGCCGAAATCCTAACCAGCTGCATCCACATCCTCCGCACAGGCTACTCAGACCCCCACACCGACGCCACGCTCGAGGCCATGTTCCTTTTAGCCTTTTTTGGGTTTTTGAGATGCTCGGAGTTCACCTCCTCCAACTCCAGGTTCGACCCAGCTCTCCATCCCAGGCTGGCCGACCTAACCATCCACAGCACTTCCTCCCTCATCTTCACCATCAAGCACAGCAAAACGGACCAGTTTGCGCGCTACACCATCGGATCCCCTCTTCATAACCAACAGTGGTTCAGTCGCCACCCGCACCTGGTTCCATTCCCACCTCCGCCTGGTCCTCACCAAAGCGGGAATCTCCCCAGAACACTTCTCAGGCCACTCCTTCAGAATCGGAGCAGCATCCACGGCTTCGAGC
Source organism: Electrona antarctica (assembly GCF_951216825.1). Lineage (NCBI taxonomy): Eukaryota > Metazoa > Chordata > Actinopteri > Myctophiformes > Myctophidae > Electrona > Electrona antarctica. The sequence goes on along the minus strand of NC_136809.1, from coordinate 61,135,560 downwards.
AAGGGAGTTCCCGACCACGTGATCCAGATCCTCGGCCGGTGGTCGTCCCAGGCCTACCACGGCTACATCCGCACCAACGCCCCGGACCTGCACAATGCCCAGCTCTCCATGGTCTCGTAACCCGAGGGTAAGATACTTTTGGGGTTCCAACACAATCACACAGGCGCTCGCCTCGACCCCTAAGCCAAAGTACCTGGGTCCACGCCCCCTCGAACCTGATCCCTGTCGCCGACGTCCTGTGCTCACGTCGACGTCATTCATGCTGATCCCTGTCGCCGACGTCCCGTGCTCACGTCGACGTCATTCATGCCCCACGCCCTGATCCCTGTCGCCGACGTCCTGTGCTCACGTCGACGTCATTCATGCCCCACGCCCTGATCCCTGTCGCCGACGTCCTGTGCTCACATCGACGTCATTCATGCCCCACGCCCTCACCTGTGCTCTGACCATCTAAGCCGCACACCGCACTCTTGCAAGAAAGCCTGTGGTGCTGACCTTCGATGATCAAGCACCCGATGCCATTCGTGCCCCGCGCCATCTAAGCCGCACACTGCACGCTCGCGTGCGGTGATGACCTTCGATGTTCTTGCTGAGCACCTTTAATGGCATCCCCCCCCCGACCTGACAATCCAAGCCGCATGCTACACGTTCGCGAGTAGTGATGCCCCTGGATGGTCACGCCGGCGCCCCATGTCATGCGTGCCCCGACCACCCAAGCCGCGCACTTCACGCTTGCGTGGGGTCGTGACCTTGGATGATCAGGCCCGCTATGGCATCCCCTCCCGCCCCTGGCCATCTAAGCCGCACACCGCACTCTTGCAAGAAAGCGTGTGGTGCTGACCTTCGATGACCATGCTGGCTTCACCCTCACCTGTCCTGCCGTGGCCGTTTATGCCTCACGTCCCATGCTCCTCCCCCATGCGACGAGTACATAAACGTCGACGCGCCACATCTATTCAATAAACCATCTAAAAGGTTCTCATGTCTGATGTTTGGTCTTTCCTAGTGAAATGGAGTTGGAACAACTGAGGTTCGGGAGGTTTGGCCAAGCAGATGACTACCTAGCTCAACCCACCTGCCACTGCCAACTCCACCCTTGCCACCCTTGCCAACCACTCACCCACCTCCAACCAACCTGGCCACTCCTCCCTCACCTACCACCGGGGGTATTTAAACGCAAGTTTAAAAAATGCCAGTGTGCCAGTTTCCAGTAACCCTCCCTCCCTCCCTTTTCTCTCCTACTCCCACCTTCTCTGCAGGTTCCAGAGGGGGTTCCAACACAATCACACAGGCGCTCGCCTCGACCCCTAAGCCAAAGTACCTGGGTCCACGCCCCCTCGAACCTGATCCCTGTCGCCAACGTCCTGTGCTCACGTCGACGTCATTCATGCTGATCCCTGTCGCCGACGTCCCGTGCTCACGTCGACGTCATTCATGCCCCACGCCCTGATCCCTGTCGCCGACGTCCTGTGCTCACGTCGACGTCATTCATGCCCCACGCCCTGATCCCTGTCGCCGACGTCCTGTGCTCACGTCGACGTCATTCATGCCCCACGCCCTCACCTGTGCTCTGACCATCTAAGCCGCACACCGCACTCTTGCAAGAAAGCCTGTGGTGCTGACCTTCGATGATCAAGCACCCGATGCCATTCGTGCCCCGCGCCATCTAAGCCGCACACTGCACGCTCGCGTGCGGTGATGA
>NC_136809.1:61098858-61101358 GCF_951216825.1 Electrona antarctica | reverse complement strand
CATCTACTGTACATGAGCCGTACCGGCCACTTCTGCTGTCGCTTACGGCCATACCACCCTGAACACGCCGGATCTCGTCCGATCTCGGAAGCTAAGCAGGATAGGGCCTGGTCAGTACTTGGATGGGAGACTGCCTGGGAATACCAGGTGCCGTACGCTTTTTCATGAAAGGCTTTGGCCAAAGCCATCTGCTGTGTACATGAGCCGTGCCGGCCAACTCTGCTGTCGCTTACGGCCATACCACCCTGAACACGCCCGATCTCGTCCGATCTCGGAAGCTAAGCAGGGTAGGGCCTGGTCAGTACTTGGATGGGAGACTGCCTGGGAATACCAGGTGCCGTAAGCTTTTTCATGAAAGGCATTGGCCAAAGCCATCTGCTGTGTACATGAGCCGTGCCGGCCACCTCTGCTGTCGCTTACGGCCATACCACCCTGAACACGCCCGATCTCGTCCGATCTCGGAAGCTAAGCAGGGTAGGGCCTGGTCAGTACTTGGATGGGAGACTGCCTGGGAATACCAGGTGCCGTAAGCATTTTCATGAAAGGCATTGGCCAAAGCCATCTGCTGTGTACATGAGCCGTGCCGGCCACCTCTGCTGTCGCTTACGGCCATACCACCCTGAACACGCCCGATCTCGTCCGATCTCGGAAGCTAAGCAGGGTAGGGCCTGGTCAGTACTTGGATGGGAGACTGCCTGGGAATACCAGGTGCCGTAAGCTTTTTCATGAAAGGCATTGGCCAAAGCCATCTGCTGTGTACATGAGCCGTGCCGGCCACCTCTGCTGTCGCTTACGGCCATACCACCCTGAACTCGTCCGATCTCGGAAGCTAAGCAGGGTAGGGCCTGGTCAGTACTTGGATGGGAGACTGCCTGGGAATACCAGGTGCCGTAAGCCTTTTCATGAAAGGCATTGGCCAAAGCCATCTGCTGTGTACATGAGCCGTGCCGGCCTTCTCAGCTGTCGCTTACGGCCATACCACCCTGAACACGCCCGATCTCGTCCGATCTCGGAAGCTAAGCAGGGTAGGGCCTGGTCAGTACTTGGATGGGAGACTGCCTGGGAATACCAGGTGCCGTAAGCTTTTTCATGAAAGCCATTGGCCAAAGCCATCTGCTATGTACATGAGCCGTGCCGGCCTCCTCTGCCGTCGCTTACGGCCATACCACCCTGAACACGCCCGATCTCGTCCGATCTCGGAAGCTAAGCAGGGTAGGGCCTGGTCAGTACTTGGATGGGAGACTGCCTGGGAATACCAGGTGCCGTAAGCTTTTTCATGAAAGCCATTGGCCAAAGCCATCTGCTGTGTACATGAGCCGTGCCGGCCTCCTCTGCTGTCGCGTACGGCCATACCACCCTGAACACGCCCGATCTCGTCCGATCTCGGAAGCTAAGCAGGGTAGGGCCTGGTCAGTACTTGGATGGGAGACTGCCTGGGAATACCAGGTGCTGTAAGCTTTTTCATGTCGGCAGACTGAATGACAAAACACCAGATCATGTGCAGCACGAACTTGTTGGCGGGGGTGCGGCCGAGGGGGAGGGGGACGGAAGGAGTACATGAATTCCGGAGTGCAAGTGAAAAATCTTCAAAGCGTGGAAAAGCATGAAAAGCGTGAAAGACACACAATGTGGCGTTTTGCCCGGCTCTCCACGCGGCCCCTGGGAGCCTTGTCACCCTGCCGGGGTGCCCACTCAGAACTCGGCTAAAGTGGGAACCCGGCTCTCCACCCGGACCCGGGTAACCCACGGGGGAGGGGGTGGCATGGGCCAGCCTCTAACGTGACTTCCGGGGTACGAGTGTAAAAATCTTCTAAGTGTGGACAGCAGAAAGCCGGTTTGCCCGGCTCTCCACGCGGACCCAGGGAGCCTTGGGCCCCCACCGGGGTGCCAGGCCCGAAGCCAGCTAAACCCACAACCCGGCTCTCCATCCGAACCCGGGTACCCACTCTTAAGCACCCCCCTGGAATCTTCACCATTGGCTACGGGCGCACAGCGGCCGCGCCCCTGGGACTCCAAATCCATTTGCAATGCACACACTTTTGCTTCAACACTCAACAGCCTGTTTGGCTCAGTGGACTAGTGTGCTTGGCCGTAAACCAAGAGTTTGGTGGTTCAAATCCACCTCTGGGACGATGCCGTTTTTAACAGGATCCCGACCAGTACTGTTTAAACATTCAAGCTCTATTTAAACCCAGCTAATATCCCTTTATATAGAATCCTGATCTGTTCAGGGTGGAGGGCAGGCAATGGACTAGTGGTCAATGCAACTGACTCTAATGCGGAGGGCTGTGAGTTCGATTCCCACTCGCGGAGCAAGTGACAATGGCCCCAGACAATTGATAAACCCCTACCAGAGGTAGGGCCAAACACAACATATAGTTTTGTATCCGTCATGAAGAGAGACCAGAGTTGTTCTACGCTCTGATAGGCCACACCCACATTTTAAAACAACGCCCCCAATGTGGGCGGGGCACGGCCGAGGGCTTGCTGCACAGCAGCG
>NC_136809.1:61093858-61096358 GCF_951216825.1 Electrona antarctica | reverse complement strand
GGGCCAGCCTCTAACGTGACTTCCGGGGTACGAGTGTAAAAATCTTCTAAGTGTGGACAGCAGAAAGCCGGTTTGCCCGGCTCTCCACGCGGACCCAGGGAGCCTTGGGCCCCCACCGGGGTGCCAGGCCCGAAGCCAGCTAAACCCACAACCCGGCTCTCCATCCGAACCCGGGTACCCACTCTTAAGCACCCCCCTGGAATCTTCACCATTGGCTACGGGCGCACAGCGGCCGCGCCCCTGGGACTCCAAATCCATTTGCAATGCACACACTTTTGCTTCAACACTCAACAGCCTGTTTGGCTCAGTGGACTAGTGTGCTTGGCCGTAAACCAAGAGGTTGGTGGTTCAAATCCACCTCTGGGACGATGCCGTTTTTAACAGGATCCCGACCAGTACTGTTTAAACATTCAAGCTCTATTTAAACCCAGCTAATATCCCTTTATATAGAATCCTGATCTGTTCAGGGTGAAGGGCGGGCAATGGACTAGTGGTCAATGCAACTGACTCTAATGCGGAGGGCTGTGAGTTCGATTCCCACTCGCGGAGCAAGTGACAATGGCCCCAGACAATTGATAAACCCCTACCAGAGGTAGGGCCAAACACAACATATAGTTTTGTATCCGTCATGAAGAGAGACCAGAGTTGTTCTACGCTCTGATAGGCCACACCCACATTTTAAAACAACGCCCCCAATGTGGGCGGGGCACGGCCGAGGGCTTGCTGCACAGCAGCGCCCCCTTGTGCTTCTCCAAAGCGTCCCAGTTTTTCCACTTTTTAAACATTTTAACAACGCCTACCCCACCCCCACTACCGACGCCCATGCACCTCCACTCCCCCCCCCCCCCCCCCCCATCTCAGGTGCGAGCTTTCCAACGGTGGCAATCCCGAGCCTCTGCGACCAACGGAAGTTGTTGAAAATGGCTACCTACAAGCATGCATGTGGATGGGCCACTTTTGTCATTTTTGAAATGTTATGAAAATAGCAGATCTGCAAGCTTGCATACTCCACGGTGCTGTAAGCATCTACCAATGGGTCCTTAGAGAGGTCACAGAGGTCATTGTTATGCTAATGCCCAAGTGGGTATATGGTGATGACTAAGTGGGTATCAGACCGGATGGGAATGTCGTTAGCCTAGGAAGCGGACTTCACAGCAGTCAGTTTGAGGGTTATCGCTTCTCGGCCTTTTGGCTAAGATCAAGTGTAGTATCTGTTCTTATCAGTTTAATATCTGATATGTCCCCTATATGGGGACTAAATATTAAACGGATTTTTTGACTCAGGAGTTGAAAAAGGGGCTTGCTCCGTTCACTCCACGCATCGACCCGGCATTGCAGTGCCGCCGGGAACGGTGCACTTTCTTCCGCCTTGTTGAATGGGAAAAAAAAACGGCCTGTTTGTAATACATAGAGATGTGGCTGACGCATATTGTTTTAACCATGTTTCTATGGTTAAAGAAATGTACTGTCATCTACTGTACATGAGCCGTACCGGCCACTTCTGCTGTCGCTTACGGCCATACCACCCTGAACACGCCGGATCTCGTCCGATCTCGGAAGCTAAGCAGGATAGGGCCTGGTCAGTACTTGGATGGGAGACTGCCTGGGAATACCAGGTGCCGTACGCTTTTTCATGAAAGGCTTTGGCCAAAGCCATCTGCTGTGTACATGAGCCGTGCCGGCCAACTCTGCTGTCGCTTACGGCCATACCACCCTGAACACGCCCGATCTCGTCCGATCTCGGAAGCTAAGCAGGGTAGGGCCTGGTCAGTACTTGGATGGGAGACTGCCTGGGAATACCAGGTGCCGTAAGCTTTTTCATGAAAGGCATTGGCCAAAGCCATCTGCTGTGTACATGAGCCGTGCCGGCCACCTCTGCTGTCGCTTACGGCCATACCACCCTGAACACGCCCGATCTCGTCCGATCTCGGAAGCTAAGCAGGGTAGGGCCTGGTCAGTACTTGGATGGGAGACTGCCTGGGAATACCAGGTGCCGTAAGCATTTTCATGAAAGGCATTGGCCAAAGCCATCTGCTGTGTACATGAGCCGTGCCGGCCACCTCTGCTGTCGCTTACGGCCATACCACCCTGAACACGCCCGATCTCGTCCGATCTCGGAAGCTAAGCAGGGTAGGGCCTGGTCAGTACTTGGATGGGAGACTGCCTGGGAATACCAGGTGCCGTAAGCTTTTTCATGAAAGGCATTGGCCAAAGCCATCTGCTGTGTACATGAGCCGTGCCGGCCACCTCTGCTGTCGCTTACGGCCATACCACCCTGAACTCGTCCGATCTCGGAAGCTAAGCAGGGTAGGGCCTGGTCAGTACTTGGATGGGAGACTGCCTGGGAATACCAGGTGCCGTAAGCCTTTTCATGAAAGGCATTGGCCAAAGCCATCTGCTGTGTACATGAGCCGTGCCGGCCTTCTCAGCTGTCGCTTACGGCCATACCACCCTGAACACGCCCGATCTCGTCCGATCTCGGAAGCTAAGCAGGGTAGGG
>NC_136809.1:61018858-61021358 GCF_951216825.1 Electrona antarctica | reverse complement strand
TATATAGAATCCTGATCTGTTCAGGGTGGAGGGTGGGCAATGGACTAGTGGTCAATGCAACTGACTCTAATGCGGAGGGCTGTGAGTTCGATTCCCACTCGCGGAGCAAGTGACAATGGCCCCAGACAATTGATAAACCCCTACCAGAGGTAGGGCCAAACACAACATATAGTTTTGTATCCGTCATGAAGAGAGACCAGAGTTGTTCTACGCTCTGATAGGCCACACCCACATTTTAAAACAACGCCCCCAATGTGGGCGGGGCACGGCCGAGGGCTTGCTGCACAGCAGCGCCCCCTTGTGCTTCTCCAAAGCGTCCCAGTTTTTCCACTTTTTAAACATTTTAACAACGCCTACCCCACCCCCACTACCGACGCCCATGCACCTCCACTCCCCCCCCCCCCCCCCCCCCCCCTATCTCAGGTGCGAGCTTTCCAACGGTGGCAATCCCGAGCCTCTGCGACCAACGGAAGTTGTTGAAAATGGCTACCTACAAGCATGCATGTGGATGGGCCACTTTTGTCATTTTTGAAATGTTATGAAAATAGCAGATCTGCAAGCTTGCATACTCCACGGTGCTGTAAGCATCTACCAATGGGTCCTTAGAGAGGTCACAGAGGTCATTGTTATGCTAATGCCCAAGTGGGTATATGGTGATGACTAAGTGGGTATCAGACCGGATGGGAATGTCGTTAGCCTAGGAAGCGGACTTCACAGCAGTCAGTTTGAGGGTTATCGCTTCTCGGCCTTTTGGCTAAGATCAAGTGTAGTATCTGTTCTTATCAGTTTAATATCTGATATGTCCCCTATATGGGGACTAAATATTAAACGGATTTTTTGACTCAGGAGTTGAAAAAGGGGCTTGCTCCGTTCACTCCACGCATCGACCCGGCATTGCAGTGCCGCCGGGAACGGTGCACTTTCTTCCGCCTTGTTGAATGGGAAAAAAAAACGGCCTGTTTGTAATACATAGAGATGTGGCTGACGCATATTGTTTTAACCATGTTTCTATGGTTAAAGAAATGTACTGTCATCTACTGTACATGAGCCGTACCGGCCACTTCTGCTGTCGCTTACGGCCATACCACCCTGAACACGCCGGATCTCGTCCGATCTCGGAAGCTAAGCAGGATAGGGCCTGGTCAGTACTTGGATGGGAGACTGCCTGGGAATACCAGGTGCCGTAAGCATTTTCATGAAAGGCATTGGCCAAAGCCATCTGCTGTGTACATGAGCCGTGCCGGCCACCTCTGCTGTCGCTTACGGCCATACCACCCTGAACACGCCCGATCTCGTCCGATCTCGGAAGCTAAGCAGGGTAGGGCCTGGTCAGTACTTGGATGGGAGACTGCCTGGGAATACCAGGTGCCGTAAGCTTTTTCATGAAAGGCATTGGCCAAAGCCATCTGCTGTGTACATGAGCCGTGCCGGCCACCTCAGCTGTCGCTTACGGCCATACCACCCTGAACACGCCCGATCTCGTCCGATCTCGGAAGCTAAGCAGGGTAGGGCCTGGTCAGTACTTGGATGGGAGACTGCCTGGGAATACCAGGTGCCGTAAGCTTTTTCATGAAAGGCATTGGCCAAAGCCATCTGCTGTGTACATGAGCCGTGCCGGCCACCTCTGCTGTCGCTTACGGCCATACCACCCTGAACTCGTCCGATCTCGGAAGCTAAGCAGGGTAGGGCCTGGTCAGTACTTGGATCGGAGACTGCCTGGGAATACCAGGTGCCGTAAGCCTTTTCATGAAAGGCATTGGCCAAAGCCATCTGCTGTGTACATGAGCCGTGCCGGCCTTCTCAGCTGTCGCTTACGGCCATACCACCCTGAACACGCCCGATCTCGTCCGATCTCGGAAGCTAAGCAGGGTAGGGCCTGGTCAGTACTTGGATGGGAGACTGCCTGGGAATACCAGGTGCCGTAAGCTTTTTCATGAAAGCCATTGGCCAAAGCCATCTGCTATGTACATGAGCCGTGCCGGCCTCCTCTGCCGTCGCTTACGGCCATACCACCCTGAACACGCCCGATCTCGTCCGATCTCGGAAGCTAAGCAGGGTAGGGCCTGGTCAGTACTTGGATGGGAGACTGCCTGGGAATACCAGGTGCCGTAAGCTTTTTCATGAAAGCCATTGGCCAAAGCCATCTGCTGTGTACATGAGCCGTGCCGGCCTCCTCTGCTGTCGCGTACGGCCATACCACCCTGAACACGCCCGATCTCGTCCGATCTCGGAAGCTAAGCAGGGTAGGGCCTGGTCAGTACTTGGATGGGAGACTGCCTGGGAATACCAGGTGCTGTAAGCTTTTTCATGTCGGCAGACTGAATGACAAAACACCAGATCATGTGCAGCACGAACTTGTTGGCGGGGGTGCGGCCGAGGGGGAGGGGGACGGAAGGAGTACATGAATTCCGGAGTGCAAGTGAAAAATCTTCAAAGCGTGGAAAAGCATGAAAAGCGTGAAAGACACACAATGTGGTGTTTTGCCCGGCTCTCCACGCGG
>NC_136809.1:61001358-61006358 GCF_951216825.1 Electrona antarctica | reverse complement strand
ATATAGAATCCTGATCTGTTCAGGGTGGAGGGCGGGCAATGGACTAGTGGTCAATGCAACTGACTCTAATGCGGAGGGCTGTGAGTTCGATTCCCACTCGCGGAGCAAGTGACAATGGCCCCAGACAATTGATAAACCCCTACCAGAGGTAGGGCCAAACACAACATATAGTTTTGTATCCGTCATGAAGAGAGACCAGAGTTGTTCTACGCTCTGATAGGCCACACCCACATTTTAAAACAACGCCCCCAATGTGGGCGGGGCACGGCCGAGGGCTTGCTGCACAGCAGCGCCCCCTTGTGCTTCTCCAAAGCGTCCCAGTTTTTCCACTTTTTAAACATTTTAACAACGCCTACCCCACCCCCACTACCGACGCCCATGCACCTCCACTCCCCCCCCCCCCCCCCCCCCCTATCTCAGGTGCGAGCTTTCCAACGGTGGCAATCCCGAGCCTCTGCGACCAACGGAAGTTGTTGAAAATGGCTACCTACAAGCATGCATGTGGATGGGCCACTTTTGTCATTTTTGAAATGTTATGAAAATAGCAGATCTGCAAGCTTGCATACTCCACGGTGCTGTAAGCATCTACCAATGGGTCCTTAGAGAGGTCACAGAGGTCATTGTTATGCTAATGCACAAGTGGGTATATGGTGATGACTAAGTGGGTATCAGACCGGATGGGAATGTCGTTAGCCTAGGAAGCGGACTTCACAGCAGTCAGTTTGAGGGTTATCGCTTCTCGGCCTTTTGGCTAAGATCAAGTGTAGTATCTGTTCTTATCAGTTTAATATCTGATATGTCCCCTATATGGGGACTAGATATTAAACGGATTTTTTGACTCAGGAGTTGAAAAAGGGGCTTGCTCCGTTCACTCCACGCATCGACCCGGCATTGCAGTGCCGCCGGGAACGGTGCACTTTCTTCCGCCTTGTTGAATGGAAAAAAAAAACGGCCTGTTTGTAATAAATAGAGATGTGGCTGACGCATATTGTTTTAACCATGTTTCTATGGTTAAAGAAATGTACTGTCATCTACTGTACATGAGCCGTACCGGCCACTTCTGCTGTCGCTTACGGCCATACCACCCTGAACACGCCGGAGCTCGTCCGATCTCGGAAGCTAAGCAGGATAGGGCCTGGTCAGTACTTGGATGGGAGACTGCCTGGGAATACCAGGTGCCGTACGCTTTTTCATGAAAGGCTTTGGCCAAAGCCATCTGCTGTGTACATGAGCCGTGCCGGCCAACTCTGCTGTCGCTTACGGCCATACCACCCTGAACACGCCCGATCTCGTCCGATCTCGGAAGCTAAGCAGGGTAGGGCCTGGTCAGTACTTGGATGGGAGACTGCCTGGGAATACCAGGTGCCGTAAGCTTTTTCATGAAAGGCATTGGCCAAAGCCATCTGCTGTGTACATGAGCCGTGCCGGCCACCTCTGCTGTCGCTTACGGCCATACCACCCTGAACTCGTCCGATCTCGGAAGCTAAGCAGGGTAGGGCCTGGTCAGTACTTGGATGGGAGACTGCCTGGGAATACCAGGTGCCGTAAGCCTTTTCATGAAAGGCATTGGCCAAAGCCATCTGCTGTGTACATGAGCCGTGCCGGCCTTCTCAGCTGTCGCTTACGGCCATACCACCCTGAACACGCCCGATCTCGTCCGATCTCGGAAGCTAAGCAGGGTAGGGCCTGGTCAGTACTTGGATGGGAGACTGCCTGGGAATACCAGGTGCCGTAAGCTTTTTCATGAAAGCCATTGGCCAAAGCCATCTGCTATGTACATGAGCCGTGCCGGCCTCCTCTGCCGTCGCTTACGGCCATACCACCCTGAACACGCCCGATCTCGTCCGATCTCGGAAGCTAAGCAGGGTAGGGCCTGGTCAGTACTTGGATGGGAGACTGCCTGGGAATACCAGGTGCCGTAAGCTTTTTCATGAAAGCCATTGGCCAAAGCCATCTGCTGTGTACATGAGCCGTGCCGGCCTCCTCTGCTGTCGCGTACGGCCATACCACCCTGAACACGCCCGATCTCGTCCGATCTCGGAAGCTAAGCAGGGTAGGGCCTGGTCAGTACTTGGATGGGAGACTGCCTGGGAATACCAGGTGCTGTAAGCTTTTTCATGTCGGCAGACTGAATGACAAAACACCAGATCATGTGCAGCACGAACTTGTTGGCGGGGGTGCGGCCGAGGGGGAGGGGGACGGAAGGAGTACATGAATTCCGGAGTGCAAGTGAAAAATCTTCAAAGCGTGGAAAAGCATGAAAAGCGTGAAAGACACACAATGTGGCGTTTTGCCCGGCTCTCCACGCGGCCCCTGGGAGCCTTGTCACCCTGCCGGGGTGCCCACTCAGAACTCGGCTAAAGTGGGAACCCGGCTCTCCACCCGGACCCGGGTAACCCACGGGGGAGGGGGTGGCATGGGCCAGCCTCTAACGTGACTTCTGGGGTACGAGTGTAAAAATCTTCTAAGTGTGGACAGCAGAAAGCCGGTTTGCCCGGCTCTCCACGCGGACCCAGGGAGCCTTGGGCCCCCACCGGGGTGCCAGGCCCGAAGCCAGCTAAACCCACAACCCGGCTCTCCATCCGAACCCGGGTACCCACTCTTAAGCACCCCCCTGGAATCTTCACCATTGGCTACGGGCGCACAGCGGCCGCGCCCCTGGGACTCCAAATCCATTTGCAATGCACACACTTTTGCTTCAACACTCAACAGCCTGTTTGGCTCAGTGGACTAGTGTGCTTGGCCGTAAACCAAGAGGTTGGTGGTTCAAATCCACCTCTGGGACGATGACGTTTTTAACAGGATCCCGACCAGTACTGTTTAAACATTCAAGCTCTATTTAAACCCAGCTAATATCCCTTTATATAGAATCCTGATCTGTTCAGGGTGGAGGGCGGGCAATGGACTAGTGGTCAATGCAACTGACTCTAATGCGGAGGGCTGTGAGTTCGATTCCCACTCGCGGAGCAAGTGACAATGGCCCCAGACAATTGATAAACCCCTACCAGAGGTAGGGCCAAACACAACATATAGTTTTGTATCCGTCATGAAGAGAGACCAGAGTTGTTCTACGCTCTGATAGGCCACACCCACATTTTAAAACAACGCCCCCAATGTGGGCGGGGCACGGCCGAGGGCTTGCTGCACAGCAGCGCCCCCTTGTGCTTCTCCAAAGCGTCCCAGTTTTTCCACTTTTTAAACATTTTAACAACGCCTACCCCACCCCCACTACCGACGCCCATGCACCTCCACTCCCCCCCCCCCCCCCCCCCCCCTATCTCAGGTGCGAGCTTTCCAACGGTGGCAATCCCGAGCCTCTGCGACCAACGGAAGTTGTTGAAAATGGCTACCTACAAGCATGCATGTGGATGGGCCACTTTTGTCATTTTTGAAATGTTATGAAAATAGCAGATCTGCAAGCTTGCATACTCCACGGTGCTGTAAGCATCTACCAATGGGTCCTTAGAGAGGTCACAGAGGTCATTGTTATGCTAATGCCCAAGTGGGTATATGGTGATGACTAAGTGGGTATCAGACCGGATGGGAATGTCGTTAGCCTAGGAAGCGGACTTCACAGCAGTCAGTTTGAGGGTTATCGCTTCTCGGCCTTTTGGCTAAGATCAAGTGTAGTATCTGTTCTTATCAGTTTAATATCTGATATGTCCCCTATATGGGGACTAGATATTAAACGGATTTTTTGACTCAGGAGTTGAAAAAGGGGCTTGCTCCGTTCACTCCACGCATCGACCCGGCATTGCAGTGCCGCCGGGAACGGTGCACTTTCTTCCGCCTTGTTGAATGGAAAAAAAAAACGGCCTGTTTGTAATAAATAGAGATGTGGCTGACGCATATTGTTTTAACCATGTTTCTATGGTTAAAGAAATGTACTGTCATCTACTGTACATGAGCCGTACCGGCCACTTCTGCTGTCGCTTACGGCCATACCACCCTGAACACGCCGGAGCTCGTCCGATCTCGGAAGCTAAGCAGGATAGGGCCTGGTCAGTACTTGGATGGGAGACTGCCTGGGAATACCAGGTGCCGTACGCTTTTTCATGAAAGGCTTTGGCCAAAGCCATCTGCTGTGTACATGAGCCGTGCCGGCCAACTCTGCTGTCGCTTACGGCCATACCACCCTGAACACGCCCGATCTCGTCCGATCTCGGAAGCTAAGCAGGGTAGGGCCTGGTCAGTACTTGGATGGGAGACTGCCTGGGAATACCAGGTGCCATAAGCTTTTTCATGAAAGGCATTGGCCAAAGCCATCTGCTGTGTACATGAGCCGTGCCGGCCACCACTGCTGTCGCTTACGGCCATACCACCCTGAACACGCCCGATCTCGTCCGATCTCGGAAGCTAAGCAGGGTAGGGCCTGGTCAGTACTTGGATGGGAGACTGCCTGGGAATACCAGGTGCCGTAAGCATTTTCATGAAAGGCATTGGCCAAAGCCATCTGCTGTGTACATGAGCCGTGCCGGCCACCTCTGCTGTCGCTTACGGCCATACCACCCTGAACACGCCCGATCTCGTCCGATCTCGGAAGCTAAGCAGGGTAGGGCCTGGTCAGTACTTGGATGGGAGACTGCCTGGGAATACCAGGTGCCGTAAGCTTTTTCATGAAAGGCATTGGCCAAAGCCATCTGCTGTGTACATGAGCCGTGCCGGCCACCTCTGCTGTCGCTTACGGCCATACCACCCTGAACTCGTCCGATCTCGGAAGCTAAGCAGGGTAGGGCCTGGTCAGTACTTGGATGGGAGACTGCCTGGGAATACCAGGTGCCGTAAGCCTTTTCATGAAAGGCATTGGCCAAAGCCATCTGCTGTGTACATGAGCCGTGCCGGCCTTCTCAGCTGTCGCTTACGGCCATACCACCCTGAACACGCCCGATCTCGTCCGATCTCGGAAGCTAAGCAGGGTAGGGCCTGGTCAGTACTTGGATGGGAGACTGCCTGGGAATACCAGGTGCCGTAAGCTTTTTCATGAAAGCCATTGGCCAAAG
>NC_136809.1:60968858-60971358 GCF_951216825.1 Electrona antarctica | reverse complement strand
TGAGCCGTACCGGCCACTTCTGCTGTCGCTTACGGCCATACCACCCTGAACACGCCGGAGCTCGTCCGATCTCGGAAGCTAAGCAGGATAGGGCCTGGTCAGTACTTGGATGGGAGACTGCCTGGGAATACCAGGTGCCGTACGCTTTTTCATGAAAGGCTTTGGCCAAAGCCATCTGCTGTGTACATGAGCCGTGCCGGCCAACTCTGCTGTCGCTTACGGCCATACCACCCTGAACACGCCCGATCTCGTCCGATCTCGGAAGCTAAGCAGGGTAGGGCCTGGTCAGTACTTGGATGGGAGACTGCCTGGGAATACCAGGTGCCGTAAGCTTTTTCATGAAAGGCATTGGCCAAAGCCATCTGCTGTGTACATGAGCCGTGCCGGCCACCTCTGCTGTCGCTTACGGCCATACCACCCTGAACACGCCCGATCTCGTCCGATCTCGGAAGCTAAGCAGGGTAGGGCCTGGTCAGTACTTGGATGGGAGACTGCCTGGGAATACCAGGTGCCGTAAGCATTTTCATGAAAGGCATTGGCCAAAGCCATCTGCTGTGTACATGAGCCGTGCCGGCCACCTCTGCTGTCGCTTACGGCCATACCACCCTGAACACGCCCGATCTCGTCCGATCTCGGAAGCTAAGCAGGGTAGGGCCTGGTCAGTACTTGGATGGGAGACTGCCTGGGAATACCAGGTGCCGTAAGCTTTTTCATGAAAGGCATTGGCCAAAGCCATCTGCTGTGTACATGAGCCGTGCCGGCCACCTCTGCTGTCGCTTACGGCCATACCACCCTGAACTCGTCCGATCTCGGAAGCTAAGCAGGGTAGGGCCTGGTCAGTACTTGGATGGGAGACTGCCTGGGAATACAGGGTGCCGTAAGCCTTTTCATGAAAGGCATTGGCCAAAGCCATCTGCTGTGTACATGAGCCGTGCCGGCCTTCTCAGCTGTCGCTTACGGCCATACCACCCTGAACACGCCCGATCTCGTCCGATCTCGGAAGCTAAGCAGGGTAGGGCCTGGTCAGTACTTGGATGGGAGACTGCCTGGGAATACCAGGTGCCGTAAGCTTTTTCATGAAAGCCATTGGCCAAAGCCATCTGCTATGTACATGAGCCGTGCCGGCCTCCTCTGCCGTCGCTTACGGCCATACCACCCTGAACACGCCCGATCTCGTCCGATCTCGGAAGCTAAGCAGGGTAGGGCCTGGTCAGTACTTGGATGGGAGACTGCCTGGGAATACCAGGTGCCGTAAGCTTTTTCATGAAAGCCATTGGCCAAAGCCATCTGCTGTGTACATGAGCCGTGCCGGCCTCCTCTGCTGTCGCGTACGGCCATACCACCCTGAACACGCCCGATCTCGTCCGATCTCGGAAGCTAAGCATGGTAGGGCCTGGTCAGTACTTGGATGGGAGACTGCCTGGGAATACCAGGTGCTGTAAGCTTTTTCATGTCGGCAGACTGAATGACAAAACACCAGATCATGTGCAGCACGAACTTGTTGGCGGGGGTGCGGCCGAGGGGGAGGGGGACGGAAGGAGTACATGAATTCCGGAGTGCAAGTGAAAAATCTTCAAAGCGTGGAAAAGCATGAAAAGCGTGAAAGACACACAATGTGGCGTTTTGCCCGGCTCTCCACGCGGCCCCTGGGAGCCTTGTCACCCTGCCGGGGTGCCCACTCAGAACTCGGCTAAAGTGGGAACCCGGCTCTCCACCCGGACCCGGGTAACCCACGGGGGAGGGGGTGGCATGGGCCAGCCTCTAACGTGACTTCCGGGGTACGAGTGTAAAAATCTTCTAAGTGTGGACAGCAGAAAGCCGGTTTGCCCGGCTCTCCACGCGGACCCAGGGAGCCTTGGGCCCCCACCGGGGTGCCAGGCCCGAAGCCAGCTAAACCCACAACCCGGCTCTCCATCCGAACCCGGGTACCCACTCTTAAGCACCCCCCTGGAATCTTCACCATTGGCTACGGGCGCACAGCGGCCGCGCCCCTGGGACTCCAAATCCATTTGCAATGCACACACTTTTGCTTCAACACTCAACAGCCTGTTTGGCTCAGTGGACTAGTGTGCTTGGCTGTAAACCAAGAGGTTAGTGGTTCAAATCCACCTCTGGGACGATGCCGTTTTTAACAGGATCCCGACCAGTACTGTTTAAACATTCAAGCTCTATTTAAACCCAGCTAATATCCCTTTATATAGAATCCTGATCTGTTCAGGGTGGAGGGCGGGGAATGGACTAGTGGTCAATGCAACTGACTCTAATGCGGAGGGCTGTGAGTTCGATTCCCACTCGCGGAGCAAGTGACAATGGCCCCAGACAATTGATAAACCCCTACCAGAGGTAGGGCCAAACACAACATATAGTTTTGTATCCGTCATGAAGAGAGACCAGAGTTGTTCTACGCTCTGATAGGCCACACCCACATTTTAAAACAACGCCCCCAATGTGGGCGGGGCACGGCCGAGGGCTTGCTGCACAGCAGCGCCCCCTTGTGCTT
>NC_136809.1:60963858-60966358 GCF_951216825.1 Electrona antarctica | reverse complement strand
CCGGGGTACGAGTGTAAAAATCTTCTAAGTGTGGACAGCAGAATGCCGGTTTGCCCGGCTCTCCACGCGGACCCAGGGAGCCTTGGGCCCCCACCGGGGTGCCAGGCCCGAAGCCAGCTAAACCCACAACCCGGCTCTCCATCCGAACCCGGGTACCCACTCTTAAGCACCCCCCTGGAATCTTCACCATTGGCTACGGGCGCACAGCGGCCGCGCCCCTGGGACTCCAAATCCATTTGCAATGCACACACTTTTGCTTCAACACTCAACAGCCTGTTTGGCTCAGTGGACTAGTGTGCTTGGCCGTAAACCAAGAGGTTGGTGGTTCAAATCCACCTCTGGGACGATGCCGTTTTTAACAGGATCCCGACCAGTACTGTTTAAACATTCAAGCTCTATTTAAACCCAGCTAATATCCCTTTATATAGAATCCTGATCTGTTCAGGGTGGAGGGCGGGCAATGGACTAGTGGTCAATGCAACTGACTCTAATGCGGAGGGCTGTGAGTTCGATTCACACTCGCGGAGCAAGTGACAATGGCCCCAGACAATTGATAAACCCCTACCAGAGGTAGGGCCAAACACAACATATAGTTTTGTATCCGTCATGAAGAGAGACCAGAGTTGTTCTACGCTCTGATAGGCCACACCCACATTTTAAAACAACGCCCCCAATGTGGGCGGGGCACGGCCGAGGGCTTGCTGCACAGCAGCGCCCCCTTGTGCTTCTCCAAAGCGTCCCAGTTTTTCCACTTTTTAAACATTTTAACAACGCCTACCCCACCCCCACTACCGACGCCCATGCACCTCCACTCCCCCCCCCCCCCCCCCCCCCCTATCTCAGGTGCGAGCTTTCCAACGGTGGCAATCCCGAGCCTCTGCGACCAACGGAAGTTGTTGAAAATGGCTACCTACAAGCATGCATGTGGATGGGCCACTTTTGTCATTTTTTAAATGTTATGAAAATAGCAGATCTGCAAGCTTGCATACTCCACGGTGCTGTAAGCATCTACCAATGGGTCCTTAGAGAGGTCACAGAGGTCATTGTTATGCTAATGCCCAAGTGGGTATATGGTGATGACTAAGTGGGTATCAGACCGGATGGGAATGTCGTTAGCCTAGGAAGCGGACTTCACAGCAGTCAGTTTGAGGGTTATCGCTTCTCGGCCTTTTGGCTAAGATCAAGTGTAGTATCTGTTCTTATCAGTTTAATATCTGATATGTCCCCTATATGGGGACTAAATATTAAACGGATTTTTTGACTCAGGAGTTGAAAAAGGGGCTTGCTCCGTTCACTCCACGCATCGACCCGGCATTGCAGTGCCGCCGGGAACGGTGCACTTTCTTCCGCCTTGTTGAATGGAAAAAAAAAACGGCCTGTTTGTAATAAATAGAGATGTGGCTGACGCATATTGTTTTAACCATGTTTCTATGGTTAAAGAAATGTACTGTCATCTACTGTACATGAGCCGTACCGGCCACTTCTGCTGTCGCTTACGGCCATACCACCCTGAACACGCCGGAGCTCGTCCGATCTCGGAAGCTAAGCAGGATAGGGCCTGGTCAGTACTTGGATGGGAGACTGCCTGGGAATACCAGGTGCCGTACGCTTTTTCATGAAAGGCTTTGGCCAAAGCCATCTGCTGTGTACATGAGCCGTGCCGGCCAACTCTGCTGTCGCTTACGGCCATACCACCCTGAACACGCCCGATCTCGTCCGATCTCGGAAGCTAAGCAGGGTAGGGCCTGGTCAGTACTTGGATGGGAGACTGCCTGGGAATACCAGGTGCCGTAAGCTTTTTCATGAAAGGCATTGGCCAAAGCCATCTGCTGTGTACATGAGCCGTGCCGGCCACCTCTGCTGTCGCTTACGGCCATACCACCCTGAACACGCCCGATCTCGTCCGATCTCGGAAGCTAAGCAGGGTAGGGCCTGGTCAGTACTTGGATGGGAGACTGCCTGGGAATACCAGGTGCCGTAAGCATTTTCATGAAAGGCATTGGCCAAAGCCATCTGCTGTGTACATGAGCCGTGCCGGCCACCTCTGCTGTCGCTTACGGCCATACCACCCTGAACACGCCCGATCTCGTCCGATCTCGGAAGCTAAGCAGGGTAGGGCCTGGTCAGTACTTGGATGGGAGACTGCCTGGGAATACCAGGTGCCGTAAGCTTTTTCATGAAAGGCATTGGCCAAAGCCATCTGCTGTGTACATGAGCCGTGCCGGCCACCTCTGCTGTCGCTTACGGCCATACCACCCTGAACTCGTCCGATCTCGGAAGCTAAGCAGGGTAGGGCCTGGTCAGTACTTGGATGGGAGACTGCCTGGGAATACCAGGTGCCGTAAGCCTTTTCATGAAAGGCATTGGCCAAAGCCATCTGCTGTGTACATGAGCCGTGCCGGCCTTCTCAGCTGTCGCTTACGGCCATACCACCCTGAACACGCCCGATCTCGTCCGATCTCGGAAGCTAAGCAGGGTAGGGCCTGGTCAGTACTTGGAT
>NC_136809.1:60953858-60956358 GCF_951216825.1 Electrona antarctica | reverse complement strand
TGGCTCAGTGGACTAGTGTGCTTGGCTGTAAACCAAGAGGTTGGTGGTTCAAATCCACCTCTGGGACGATGCCGTTTTTAACAGGATCCCGACCAGTACTGTTTAAACATTCAAGCTCTATTTAAACCCAGCTAATATCCCTTTATATAGAATCCTGATCTGTTCAGGGTGGAGGTTGGGCAATGGACTAGTGGTCAATGCAACTGACTCTAATGCGGAGGGCTGTGAGTTCGATTCCCACTCGCGGAGCAAGTGACAATGGCCCCAGACAATTGATAAACCCCTACCAGAGGTAGGGCCAAACACAACATATAGTTTTGTATCCGTC
Source organism: Electrona antarctica (assembly GCF_951216825.1). Classification (NCBI taxonomy): domain Eukaryota; kingdom Metazoa; phylum Chordata; class Actinopteri; order Myctophiformes; family Myctophidae; genus Electrona; species Electrona antarctica. Next base: position 60,956,030 of record NC_136809.1, on the reverse strand, counting down.
ATGAAGAGAGACCAGAGTTGTTCTACGCTCTGATAGGCCACACCCACATTTTAAAACAACGCCCCCAATGTGGGCGGGGCACGGCCGAGGGCTTGCTGCACAGCAGCGCCCCCTTGTGCTTCTCCAAAGCGTCCCAGTTTTTCCACTTTTTAAACATTTTAACAACGCCTACCCCACCCCCACTACCGACGCCCATGCACCTCCACTCCCCCCCCCCCCCCCCCCCCCTATCTCAGGTGCGAGCTTTCCAACGGTGGCAATCCCGAGCCTCTGCGACCAACGGAAGTTGTTGAAAATGGCTACCTACAAGCATGCATGTGGATGGGCCACTTTTGTCATTTTTGAAATGTTATGAAAATAGCAGATCTGCAAGCTTGCATACTCCACGGTGCTGTAAGCATCTACCAATGGGTCCTTAGAGAGGTCACAGAGGTCATTGTTATGCTAATGCCCAAGTGGGTATATGGTGATGACTAAGTGGGTATCAGACCGGATGGGAATGTCGTTAGCCTAGGAAGCGGACTTCACAGCAGTCAGTTTGAGGGTTATCGCTTCTCGGCCTTTTGGCTAAGATCAAGTGTAGTATCTGTTCTTATCAGTTTAATATCTGATATGTCCCCTATATGGGGACTAAATATTAAACGGATTTTTTGACTCAGGAGTTGAAAAAGGGGCTTGCTCCGTTCACTCCACGCATCGACCCGGCATTGCAGTGCCGCCGGGAACGGTGCACTTTCTTCCGCCTTGTTGAATGGAAAAAAAAAACGGCCTGTTTGTAATAAATAGAGATGTGGCTGACGCATAATGTTTTAACCATGTTTCTATGGTTAAAGAAATGTACTGTCATCTACTGTACATGAGCCGTACCGGCCACTTCTGCTGTCGCTTACGGCCATACCACCCTGAACACGCCGGAGCTCGTCCGATCTCGGAAGCTAAGCAGGATAGGGCCTGGTCAGTACTTGGATGGGAGACTGCCTGGGAATACCAGGTGCCGTACGCTTTTTCATGAAAGGCTTTGGCCAAAGCCATCTGCTGTGTACATGAGCCGTGCCGGCCAACTCTGCTGTCGCTTACGGCCATACCACCCTGAACACGCCCGATCTCGTCCGATCTGGGAAGCTAAGCAGGGTAGGGCCTGGTCAGTACTTGGATGGGAGACTGCCTGGGAATACCAGGTGCCGTAAGCTTTTTCATGAAAGGCATTGGCCAAAGCCATCTGCTGTGTACATGAGCCGTGCCGGCCACCTCTGCTGTCGCTTACGGCCATACCACCCTGAACACGCCCGATCTCGTCCGATCTCGGAAGCTAAGCAGGGTAGGGCCTGGTCAGTACTTGGATGGGAGACTGCCTGGGAATACCAGGTGCCGTAAGCATTTTCATGAAAGGCATTGGCCAAAGCCATCTGCTGTGTACATGAGCCGTGCCGGCCACCTCTGCTGTCGCTTACGGCCATACCACCCTGAACACGCCCGATCTCGTCCGATCTCGGAAGCTAAGCAGGGTAGGGCCTGGTCAGTACTTGGATGGGAGACTGCCTGGGAATACCAGGTGCCGTAAGCTTTTTCATGAAAGGCATTGGCCAAAGCCATCTGCTGTGTACATGAGCCGTGCCGGCCACCTCTGCTGTCGCTTACGGCCATACCACCCTGAACTCGTCCGATCTCGGAAGCTAAGCAGGGTAGGGCCTGGTCAGTACTTGGATGGGAGACTGCCTGGGAATACCAGGTGCCGTAAGCCTTTTCATGAAAGGCATTGGCCAAAGCCATCTGCTGTGTACATGAGCCGTGCCGGCCTTCTCAGCTGTCGCTTACGGCCATACCACCCTGAACACGCCCGATCTCGTCCGATCTCGGAAGCTAAGCAGGGTAGGGCCTGGTCAGTACTTGGATGGGAGACTGCCTGGGAATACCAGGTGCCGTAAGCTTTTTCATGAAAGCCATTGGCCAAAGCCATCTGCTATGTACATGAGCCGTGCCGGCCTCCTCTGCCGTCGCTTACGGCCATACCACCCTGAACACGCCCGATCTCGTCCGATCTCGGAAGCTAAGCAGGGTAGGGCCTGGTCAGTACTTGGATGGGAGACTGCCTGGGAATACCAGGTGCCGTAAGCTTTTTCATGAAAGCCATTGGCCAAAGCCATCTGCTGTGTACATGAGCCGTGCCGGCCT
>NC_136809.1:60946358-60948858 GCF_951216825.1 Electrona antarctica | reverse complement strand
CGACCCGGCATTGCAGTGCCGCCGGGAACGGTGCACTTTCTTCCGCCTTGTTGAATGGAAAAAAAAAACGGCCTGTTTGTAATAAATAGAGATGTGGCTGACGCATAATGTTTTAACCATGTTTCTATGGTTAAAGAAATGTACTGTCATCTACTGTACATGAGCCGTACCGGCCACTTCTGCTGTCGCTTACGGCCATACCACCCTGAACACGCCGGAGCTCGTCCGATCTCGGAAGCTAAGCAGGATAGGGCCTGGTCAGTACTTGGATGGGAGACTGCCTGGGAATACCAGGTGCCGTACGCTTTTTCATGAAAGGCTTTGGCCAAAGCCATCTGCTGTGTACATGAGCCGTGCCGGCCAACTCTGCTGTCGCTTACGGCCATACCACCCTGAACACGCCCGATCTCGTCCGATCTGGGAAGCTAAGCAGGGTAGGGCCTGGTCAGTACTTGGATGGGAGACTGCCTGGGAATACCAGGTGCCGTAAGCTTTTTCATGAAAGGCATTGGCCAAAGCCATCTGCTGTGTACATGAGCCGTGCCGGCCACCTCTGCTGTCGCTTACGGCCATACCACCCTGAACACGCCCGATCTCGTCCGATCTCGGAAGCTAAGCAGGGTAGGGCCTGGTCAGTACTTGGATGGGAGACTGCCTGGGAATACCAGGTGCCGTAAGCATTTTCATGAAAGGCATTGGCCAAAGCCATCTGCTGTGTACATGAGCCGTGCCGGCCACCTCTGCTGTCGCTTACGGCCATACCACCCTGAACACGCCCGATCTCGTCCGATCTCGGAAGCTAAGCAGGGTAGGGCCTGGTCAGTACTTGGATGGGAGACTGCCTGGGAATACCAGGTGCCGTAAGCTTTTTCATGAAAGGCATTGGCCAAAGCCATCTGCTGTGTACATGAGCCGTGCCGGCCACCTCTGCTGTCGCTTACGGCCATACCACCCTGAACTCGTCCGATCTCGGAAGCTAAGCAGGGTAGGGCCTGGTCAGTACTTGGATGGGAGACTGCCTGGGAATACCAGGTGCCGTAAGCCTTTTCATGAAAGGCATTGGCCAAAGCCATCTGCTGTGTACATGAGCCGTGCCGGCCTTCTCAGCTGTCGCTTACGGCCATACCACCCTGAACACGCCCGATCTCGTCCGATCTCGGAAGCTAAGCAGGGTAGGGCCTGGTCAGTACTTGGATGGGAGACTGCCTGGGAATACCAGGTGCCGTAAGCTTTTTCATGAAAGCCATTGGCCAAAGCCATCTGCTATGTACATGAGCCGTGCCGGCCTCCTCTGCCGTCGCTTACGGCCATACCACCCTGAACACGCCCGATCTCGTCCGATCTCGGAAGCTAAGCAGGGTAGGGCCTGGTCAGTACTTGGATGGGAGACTGCCTGGGAATACCAGGTGCCGTAAGCTTTTTCATGAAAGCCATTGGCCAAAGCCATCTGCTGTGTACATGAGCCGTGCCGGCCTCCTCTGCTGTCGCGTACGGCCATACCACCCTGAACACGCCCGATCTCGTCCGATCTCGGAAGCTAAGCAGGGTAGGGCCTGGTCAGTACTTGGATGGGAGACTGCCTGGGAATACCAGGTGCTGTAAGCTTTTTCATGTCGGCAGACTGAATGACAAAACACCAGATCATGTGCAGCACGAACTTGTTGGCGGGGGTGCGGCCGAGGGGGAGGGGGACGGAAGGAGTACATGAATTCCGGAGTGCAAGTGAAAAATCTTCAAAGCGTGGAAAAGCATGAAAAGCGTGAAAGACACACAATGTGGCGTTTTGCCCGGCTCTCCACGCGGCCCCTGGGAGCCTTGTCACCCTGCCGGGGTGCCCACTCAGAACTCGGCTAAAGTGGGAACCCGGCTCTCCACCCGGACCCGGGTAACCCACGGGGGAGGGGGTGGCATGGGCCAGCCTCTAACGTGACTTCCGGGGTACGAGTGTAAAAATCTTCTAAGTGTGGACAGCAGAAAGCCGGTTTGCCCGGCTCTCCACGCGGACCCAGGGAGCCTTGGGCCCCCACCGGGGTGCCAGGCCCGAAGCCAGCTAAACCCACAACCCGGCTCTCCATCCGAACCCGGGTACCCACTCTTAAGCACCCCCCTGGAATCTTCACCATTGGCTACGGGCGCACAGCGGCCGCGCCCCTGGGACTCCAAATCCATTTGCAATGCACACACTTTTGCTTCAACACTCAACAGCCTGTTTGGCTCAGTGGACTAGTGTGCTTGGCTGTAAACCAAGAGGTTGGTGGTTCAAATCCACCTCTGGGACGATGCCGTTTTTAACAGGATCCCGACCAGTACTGTTTAAACATTCAAGCTCTATTTAAACCCAGCTAATATCCCTTTATATAGAATCCTGATCTGTTCAGGGTGGAGGGCGGGCAATGGACTAGTGGTCAATGCAACTGACTCTAATGCGGAGGGCTGTGAGTTCGATTCCCACTCGCGGAGCAAGTGACAATGGCCCCAGACAATTGATAAACCCCTACCA
>NC_136809.1:60908858-60916358 GCF_951216825.1 Electrona antarctica | reverse complement strand
TGTACTGTCATCTACTGTACATGAGCCGTACCGGCCACTTCTGCTGTCGCTTACGGCCATACCACCCTGAACACGCCGGAGCTCGTCCGATCTCGGAAGCTAAGCAGGATAGGGCCTGGTCAGTACTTGGATGGGAGACTGCCTGGGAATACCAGGTGCCGTACGCTTTTTCATGAAAGGCTTTGGCCAAAGCCATCTGCTGTGTACATGAGCCGTGCCGGCCAACTCTGCTGTCGCTTACGGCCATACCACCCTGAACACGCCCGATCTCGTCCGATCTCGGAAGCTAAGCAGGGTAGGGCCTGGTCAGTACTTGGATGGGAGACTGCCTGGGAATACCAGGTGCCGTAAGCATTTTCATGAAAGGCATTGGCCAAAGCCATCTGCTGTGTACATGAGCCGTGCCGGCCACCTCTGCTGTCGCTTACGGCCATACCACCCTGAACACGCCCGATCTCGTCCGATCTCGGAAGCTAAGCAGGGTAGGGCCTGGTCAGTACTTGGATGGGAGACTGCCTGGGAATACCAGGTGCCGTAAGCTTTTTCATGAAAGGCATTGGCCAAAGCCATCTGCTGTGTACATGAGCCGTGCCGGCCACCTCTGCTGTCGCTTACGGCCATACCACCCTGAACTCGTCCGATCTCGGAAGCTAAGCAGGGTAGGGCCTGGTCAGTACTTGGATGGGAGACTGCCTGGGAATACCAGGTGCCGTAAGCCTTTTCATGAAAGGCATTGGCCAAAGCCATCTGCTGTGTACATGAGCCGTGCCGGCCTTCTCAGCTGTCGCTTACGGCCATACCACCCTGAACACGCCCGATCTCGTCCGATCTCGGAAGCTAAGCAGGGTAGGGCCTGGTCAGTACTTGGATGGGAGACTGCCTGGGAATACCAGGTGCCGTAAGCTTTTTCATGAAAGCCATTGGCCAAAGCCATCTGCTATGTACATGAGCCGTGCCGGCCTCCTCTGCCGTCGCTTACGGCCATACCACCCTGAACACGCCCGATCTCGTCCGATCTCGGAAGCTAAGCAGGGTAGGGCCTGGTCAGTACTTGGATGGGAGACTGCCTGGGAATACCAGGTGCCGTAAGCTTTTTCATGAAAGCCATTGGCCAAAGCCATCTGCTGTGTACATGAGCCGTGCCGGCCTCCTCTGCTGTCGCGTACGGCCATACCACCCTGAACACGCCCGATCTCGTCCGATCTCGGAAGCTAAGCAGGGTAGGGCCTGGTCAGTACTTGGATGGGAGACTGCCTGGGAATACCAGGTGCTGTAAGCTTTTTCATGTCGGCAGACTGAATGACAAAACACCAGATCATGTGCAGCACGAACTTGTTGGCGGGGGTGCGGCCGAGGGGGAGGGGGACGGAAGGAGTACATGAATTCCGGAGTGCAAGTGAAAAATCTTCAAAGCGTGGAAAAGCATGAAAAGCGTGAAAGACACACAATGTGGCGTTTTGCCCGGCTCTCCACGCGGCCCCTGGGAGCCTTGTCACCCTGCCGGGGTGCCCACTCAGAACTCGGCTAAAGTGGGAACCCGGCTCTCCACCCGGACCCGGGTAACCCACGGGGGAGGGGGTGGCATGGGCCAGCCTCTAACGTGACTTCCGGGGTACGAGTGTAAAAATCTTCTAAGTGTGGACAGCAGAAAGCCGGTTTGCCCGGCTCTCCACGCGGACCCAGGGAGCCTTGGGCCCCCACCGGGGTGCCAGGCCCGAAGCCAGCTAAACCCACAACCCGGCTCTCCATCCGAACCCGGGTACCCACTCTTAAGCACCCCCCTGGAATCTTCACCATTGGCTACGGGCGCACAGCGGCCGCGCCCCTGGGACTCCAAATCCATTTGCAATGCACACACTTTTGCTTCAACACTCAACAGCCTGTTTGGCTCAGTGGACTAGTGTGCTTGGCTGTAAACCAAGAGGTTGGTGGTTCAAATCCACCTCTGGGACGATGCCGTTTTTAACAGGATCCCGACCAGTACTGTTTAAACATTCAAGCTCTATTTAAACCCAGCTAATATCCCTTTATATAGAATCCTGATCTGTTCAGGGTGGAGGGCGGGCAATGGACTAGTGGTCAATGCAACTGACTCTAATGCGGAGGGCTGTGAGTTCGATTCCCACTCGCGGAGCAAGTGACAATGGCCCCAGACAATTGATAAACCCCTACCAGAGGTAGGGCCAAACACAACATATAGTTTTGTATCCGTCATGAAGAGAGACCAGAGTTGTTCTACGCTCTGATAGGCCACACCCACATTTTAAAACAACGCCCCCAATGTGGGCGGGGCACGGCCGAGGGCTTGCTGCACAGCAGCGCCCCCTTGTGCTTCTCCAAAGCGTCCCAGTTTTTCCACTTTTTAAACATTTTAACAACGCCTACCCCACCCCCACTACCGACGCCCATGCACCTCCACTCCCCCCCCCCCCCCCCCCCTATCTCAGGTGCGAGCTTTCCAACGGTGGCAATCCCGAGCCTCTGCGACCAACGGAAGTTGTTGAAAATGGCTACCTACAAGCATGCATGTGGATGGGCCACTTTTGTCATTTTTGAAATGTTATGAAAATAGCAGATCTGCAAGCTTGCATACTCCACGTAAGCTTTTTCATGAAAGGCATTGGCCAAAGCCATCTGCTGTGTACATGAGCCGTGCCGGCCACCTCTGCTGTCGCTTACGGCCATACCACCCTGAACTCGTCCGATCTCGGAAGCTAAGCAGGGTAGGGCCTGGTCAGTACTTGGATGGGAGACTGCCTGGGAATACCAGGTGCCGTAAGCCTTTTCATGAAAGGCATTGGCCAAAGCCATCTGCTGTGTACATGAGCCGTGCCGGCCTTCTCAGCTGTCGCTTACGGCCATACCACCCTGAACACGCCCGATCTCGTCCGATCTCGGAAGCTAAGCAGGGTAGGGCCTGGTCAGTACTTGGATGGGAGACTGCCTGGGAATACCAGGTGCCGTAAGCTTTTTCATGAAAGCCATTGGCCAAAGCCATCTGCTATGTACATGAGCCGTGCCGGCCTCCTCTGCCGTCGCTTACGGCCATACCACCCTGAACACGCCCGATCTCGTCCGATCTCGGAAGCTAAGCAGGGTAGGGCCTGGTCAGTACTTGGATGGGAGACTGCCTGGGAATACCAGGTGCCGTAAGCTTTTTCATGAAAGCCATTGGCCAAAGCCATCTGCTGTGTACATGAGCCGTGCCGGCCTCCTCTGCTGTCGCGTACGGCCATACCACCCTGAACACGCCCGATCTCGTCCGATCTCGGAAGCTAAGCAGGGTAGGGCCTGGTCAGTACTTGGATGGGAGACTGCCTGGGAATACCAGGTGCTGTAAGCTTTTTCATGTCGGCAGACTGAATGACAAAACACCAGATCATGTGCAGCACGAACTTGTTGGCGGGGGTGCGGCCGAGGGGGAGGGGGACGGAAGGAGTACATGAATTCCGGAGTGCAAGTGAAAAATCTTCAAAGCGTGGAAAAGCATGAAAAGCGTGAAAGACACACAATGTGGCGTTTTGCCCGGCTCTCCACGCGGCCCCTGGGAGCCTTGTCACCCTGCCGGGGTGCCCACTCAGAACTCGGCTAAAGTGGGAACCCGGCTCTCCACCCGGACCCGGGTAACCCACGGGGGAGGGGGTGGCATGGGCCAGCCTCTAACGTGACTTCCGGGGTACGAGTGTAAAAATCTTCTAAGTGTGGACAGCAGAAAGCCGGTTTGCCCGGCTCTCCACGCGGACCCAGGGAGCCTTGGGCCCCCACCGGGGTGCCAGGCCCGAAGCCAGCTAAACCCACAACCCGGCTCTCCATCCGAACCCGGGTACCCACTCTTAAGCACCCCCCTGGAATCTTCACCATTGGCTACGGGCGCACAGCGGCCGCGCCCCTGGGACTCCAAATCCATTTGCAATGCACACACTTTTGCTTCAACACTCAACAGCCTGTTTGGCTCAGTGGACTAGTGTGCTTGGCTGTAAACCAAGAGGTTGGTGGTTCAAATCCACCTCTGGGACGATGCCGTTTTTAACAGGATCCCGACCAGTACTGTTTAAACATTCAAGCTCTATTTAAACCCAGCTAATATCCCTTTATATAGAATCCTGATCTGTTCAGGTTGGAGGGCGGGCAATGGACTAGTGGTCAATGCAACTGACTCTAATGCGGAGGGCTGTGAGTTCGATTCCCACTCGCGGAGCAAGTGACAATGGCCCCAGACAATTGATAAACCCCTACCAGAGGTAGGGCCAAACACAACATATAGTTTTGTATCCGTCATGAAGAGAGACCAGAGTTGTTCTACGCTCTGATAGGCCACACCCACATTTTAAAACAACGCCCCCAATGTGGGCGGGGCACGGCCGAGGGCTTGCTGCACAGCAGCGCCCCCTTGTGCTTCTCCAAAGCGTCCCAGTTTTTCCACTTTTTAAACATTTTAACAACGCCTACCCCACCCCCACTACCGACGCCCATGCACCTCCACTCCCCCCCCCCCCCCCCCCCCCCCCTATCTCAGGTGCGAGCTTTCCAACGGTGGCAATCCCGAGCCTCTGCGACCAACGGAAGTTGTTGAAAATGGCTACCTACAAGCATGCATGTGGATGGGCCACTTTTGTCATTTTTGAAATGTTATGAAAATAGCAGATCTGCAAGCTTGCATACTCCACGGTGCTGTAAGCATCTACCAATGGGTCCTTAGAGAGGTCACAGAGGTCATTGTTATGCTAATGCCCAAGTGGGTATATGGTGATGACTAAGTGGGTATCAGACCGGATGGGAATGTCGTTAGCCTAGGAAGCGGACTTCACAGCAGTCAGTTTGAGGGTTATCGCTTCTCGGCCTTTTGGCTAAGATCAAGTGTAGTATCTGTTCTTATCAGTTTAATATCTGATATGTCCCCTATATGGGGACTAAATATTAAACGGATTTTTTGACTCAGGAGTTGAAAAAGGGGCTTGCTCCGTTCACTCCACGCATCGACCCGGCATTGCAGTGCCGCCGGGAACGGTGCACTTTCTTCCGCCTTGTTGAATGGAAAAAAAAAACGGCCTGTTTGTAATAAATAGAGATGTGGCTGACGCATATTGTTTTAACCATGTTTCTATGGTTAAAGAAATGTACTGTCATCTACTGTACATGAGCCGTACCGGCCACTTCTGCTGTCGCTTACGGCCATACCACCCTGAACACGCCGGAGCTCGTCCGATCTCGGAAGCTAAGCAGGATAGGGCCTGGTCAGTACTTGGATGGGAGACTGCCTGGGAATACCAGGTGCCGTACGCTTTTTCATGAAAAAAGGCTTTGGCCAAAGCCATCTGCTGTGTACATGAGCCGTGCCGGCCAACTCTGCTGTCGCTTACGGCCATACCACCCTGAACACGCCCGATCTCGTCCGATCTCGGAAGCTAAGCAGGGTAGGGCCTGGTCAGTACTTGGATGGGAGACTGCCTGGGAATACCAGGTGCCGTAAGCTTTTTCATGAAAGGCATTGGCCAAAGCCATCTGCTGTGTACATGAGCCGTGCCGGCCACCTCTGCCGTCGCTTACGGCCATACCACCCTGAACACGCCCGATCTCGTCCGATCTCGGAAGCTAAGCAGGGTAGGGCCTGGTCAGTACTTGGATGGGAGACTGCCTGGAAATACCAGGTGCCGTAAGCATTTTCATGAAAGGCATTGGCCAAAGCCATCTGCTGTGTACATGAGCCGTGCCGGCCACCTCTGCTGTCGCTTACGGCCGTACCACCCTGAACACGCCCGATCTCGTCCGATCTCGGAAGCTAAGCAGGGTAGGGCCTGGTCAGTACTTGGATGGGAGACTGCCTGGGAATACCAGGTGCCGTAAGCTTTTTCATGAAAGCCATTGGCCAAAGCCATCTGCTATGTACATGAGCCGTGCCGGCCTCCTCTGCCGTCGCTTACGGCCATACCACCCTGAACACGCCCGATCTCGTCCGATCTCGGAAGCTAAGCAGGGTAGGGCCTGGTCAGTACTTGGATGGGAGACTGCCTGGGAATACCAGGTGCCGTAAGCTTTTTCATGAAAGCCATTGGCCAAAGCCATCTGCTGTGTACATGAGCCGTGCCGGCCTCCTCTGCTGTCGCGTACGGCCATACCACCCTGAACACGCCCGATCTCGTCCGATCTCGGAAGCTAAGCAGGGTAGGGCCTGGTCAGTACTTGGATGGGAGACTGCCTGGGAATACCAGGTGCTGTAAGCTTTTTCATGTCGGCAGACTGAATGACAAAACACCAGATCATGTGCAGCACGAACTTGTTGGCGGGGGTGCGGCCGAGGGGGAGGGGGACGGAAGGAGTACATGAATTCCGGAGTGCAAGTGAAAAATCTTCAAAGCGTGGAAAAGCATGAAAAGCGTGAAAGACACACAATGTGGCGTTTTGCCCGGCTCTCCACGCGGCCCCTGGGAGCCTTGTCACCCTGCCGGGGTGCCCACTCAGAACTCGGCTAAAGTGGGAACCCGGCTCTCCACCCGGACCCGGGTAACCCACGGGGGAGGGGGTGGCATGGGCCAGCCTCTAACGTGACTTCCGGGGTACGAGTGTAAAAATCTTCTAAGTGTGGACAGCAGAAAGCCGGTTTGCCCGGCTCTCCACGCGGACCCAGGGAGCCTTGGGCCCCCACCGGGGTGCCAGGCCCGAAGCCAGCTAAACCCACAACCCGGCTCTCCATCCGAACCCGGGTACCCACTCTTAAGCACCCCCCTGGAATCTTCACCATTGGCTACGGGCGCACAGCGGCCGCGCCCCTGGGACTCCAAATCCATTTGCAATGCACACACTTTTGCTTCAACACTCAACAGCCTGTTTGGCTCAGTGGACTAGTGTGCTTGGCTGTAAACCAAGAGGTTGGTGGTTCAAATCCACCTCTGGGACGATGCTGTTTTTAACAGGATCCCGACCAGTACTGTTTAAACATTCAAGCTCTATTTAAACCCAGCTAATATCCCTTTATATAGAATCCTGATCTGTTCAGGGTGGAGGGCGTGCAATGGACTAGTGGTCAATGCAACTGACTCTAATGCGGAGGGCTGTGAGTTCGATTCCCACTCGCGGAGCAAGTGACAATGGCCCCAGACAATTGATAAACCCCTACCAGAGGTAGGGCCAAACACAACATATAGTTTTGTATCCGTCATGAAGAGAGACCAGAGTTGTTCTACGCTCTGATAGGCCACACCCACATTTTAAAACAACGCCCCCAATGTGGGCGGGGCACGGCCGAGGGCTTGCTGCACAGCAGCGCCCCCTTGTGCTTCTCCAAAGCGTCCCAGTTTTTCCACTTTTTAAACATTTTAACAACGCCTACCCCACCCCCACTACCGACGCCCATGCACCTCCACTCCCCCCCCCCCCCCCCCCCCCTATCTCAGGTGCGAGCTTTCCAACGGTGGCAATCCCGAGCCTCTGCGACCAACGGAAGTTGTTGAAAATGGCTACCTACAAGCATGCATGTGGATGGGCCACTTTTGTCATTTTTGA
>NC_136809.1:60903858-60906358 GCF_951216825.1 Electrona antarctica | reverse complement strand
AACCCAGCTAATATCCCTTTATATAGAATCCTGATCTGTTCAGGGTGGAGGGCGGGCAATGGACTAGTGGTCAATGCAACTGACTCTAATGCGGAGGGCTGTGAGTTCGATTCCCACTCGCGGAGCAAGTGACAATGGCCCCAGACAATTGATAAACCCCTACCAGAGGTAGGGCCAAACACAACATATAGTTTTGTATCCGTCATGAAGAGAGACCAGAGTTGTTCTACGCTCTGATAGGCCACACCCACATTTTAAAACAACGCCCCCAATGTGGGCGGGGCACGGCCGAGGGCTTGCTGCACAGCAGCGCCCCCTTGTGCTTCTCCAAAGCGTCCCAGTTTTTCCACTTTTTAAACATTTTAACAACGCCTACCCCACCCCCACTACCGACGCCCATGCACCTCCACTCCCCCCCCCCCCCCCCCCCTATCTCAGGTGCGAGCTTTCCAACGGTGGCAATCCCGAGCCTCTGCGACCAACGGAAGTTGTTGAAAATGGCTACCTACAAGCATGCATGTGGATGGGCCACTTTTGTCATTTTTGAAATGTTATGAAAATAGCAGATCTGCAAGCTTGCATACTCCACGTAAGCTTTTTCATGAAAGGCATTGGCCAAAGCCATCTGCTGTGTACATGAGCCGTGCCGGCCACCTCTGCTGTCGCTTACGGCCATACCACCCTGAACTCGTCCGATCTCGGAAGCTAAGCAGGGTAGGGCCTGGTCAGTACTTGGATGGGAGACTGCCTGGGAATACCAGGTGCCGTAAGCCTTTTCATGAAAGGCATTGGCCAAAGCCATCTGCTGTGTACATGAGCCGTGCCGGCCTTCTCAGCTGTCGCTTACGGCCATACCACCCTGAACACGCCCGATCTCGTCCGATCTCGGAAGCTAAGCAGGGTAGGGCCTGGTCAGTACTTGGATGGGAGACTGCCTGGGAATACCAGGTGCCGTAAGCTTTTTCATGAAAGCCATTGGCCAAAGCCATCTGCTATGTACATGAGCCGTGCCGGCCTCCTCTGCCGTCGCTTACGGCCATACCACCCTGAACACGCCCGATCTCGTCCGATCTCGGAAGCTAAGCAGGGTAGGGCCTGGTCAGTACTTGGATGGGAGACTGCCTGGGAATACCAGGTGCCGTAAGCTTTTTCATGAAAGCCATTGGCCAAAGCCATCTGCTGTGTACATGAGCCGTGCCGGCCTCCTCTGCTGTCGCGTACGGCCATACCACCCTGAACACGCCCGATCTCGTCCGATCTCCGAAGCTAAGCAGGGTAGGGCCTGGTCAGTACTTGGATGGGAGACTGCCTGGGAATACCAGGTGCTGTAAGCTTTTTCATGTCGGCAGACTGAATGACAAAACACCAGATCATGTGCAGCACGAACTTGTTGGCGGGGGTGCGGCCGAGGGGGAGGGGGACGGAAGGAGTACATGAATTCCGGAGTGCAAGTGAAAAATCTTCAAAGCGTGGAAAAGCATGAAAAGCGTGAAAGACACACAATGTGGCGTTTTGCCCGGCTCTCCACGCGGCCCCTGGGAGCCTTGTCACCCTGCCGGGGTGCCCACTCAGAACTCGGCTAAAGTGGGAACCCGGCTCTCCACCCGGACCCGGGTAACCCACGGGGGAGGGGGTGGCATGGGCCAGCCTCTAACGTGACTTCCGGGGTACGAGTGTAAAAATCTTCTAAGTGTGGACAGCAGAAAGCCGGTTTGCCCGGCTCTCCACGCGGACCCAGGGAGCCTTGGGCCCCCACCGGGGTGCCAGGCCCGAAGCCAGCTAAACCCACAACCCGGCTCTCCATCCGAACCCGGGTACCCACTCTTAAGCACCCCCCTGGAATCTTCACCATTGGCTACGGGCGCACAGCGGCCGCGCCCCTGGGACTCCAAATCCATTTGCAATGCACACACTTTTGCTTCAACACTCAACAGCCTGTTTGGCTCAGTGGACTAGTGTGCTTGGCTGTAAACCAAGAGGTTGGTGGTTCAAATCCACCTCTGGGACGATGCCGTTTTTAACAGGATCCCGACCAGTACTGTTTAAACATTCAAGCTCTATTTAAACCCAGCTAATATCCCTTTATATAGAATCCTGATCTGTTCAGGGTGGAGGGCGGGCAATGGACTAGTGGTCAATGCAACTGACTCTAATGCGGAGGGCTGTGAGTTCGATTCCCACTCGCGGAGCAAGTGACAATGGCCCCAGACAATTGATAAACCCCTACCAGAGGTAGGGCCAAACACAACATATAGTTTTGTATCCGTCATGAAGAGAGACCAGAGTTGTTCTACGCTCTGATAGGCCACACCCACATTTTAAAACAACGCCCCCAATGTGGGCGGGGCACGGCCGAGGGCTTGCTGCACAGCAGCGCCCCCTTGTGCTTCTCCAAAGCGTCCCAGTTTTTCCACTTTTTAAACATTTTAACAACGCCTACCCCACCCCCACTACCGACGCCCATGCACCTCCACTCCCCCCCCCCCCCCCCCCCTATCTC
>NC_136809.1:60896358-60898858 GCF_951216825.1 Electrona antarctica | reverse complement strand
GCCAGCCTCTAACGTGACTTCCGGGGTACGAGTGTAAAAATCTTCTAAGTGTGGACAGCAGAAAGCCGGTTTGCCCGGCTCTCCACGCGGACCCAGGGAGCCTTGGGCCCCCACCGGGGTGCCAGGCCCGAAGCCAGCTAAACCCACAACCCGGCTCTCCATCCGAACCCGGGTACCCACTCTTAAGCACCCCCCTGGAATCTTCACCATTGGCTACGGGCGCACAGCGGCCGCGCCCCTGGGACTCCAAATCCATTTGCAATGCACACACTTTTGCTTCAACACTCAACAGCCTGTTTGGCTCAGTGGACTAGTGTGCTTGGCTGTAAACCAAGAGGTTGGTGGTTCAAATCCACCTCTGGGACGATGCCGTTTTTAACAGGATCCCGACCAGTACTGTTTAAACATTCAAGCTCTATTTAAACCCAGCTAATATCCCTTTATATAGAATCCTGATCTGTTCAGGGTGGAGGGCGGTCAATGGACTAGTGGTCAATGCAACTGACTCTAATGCGGAGGGCTGTGAGTTCGATTCCCACTCGCGGAGCAAGTGACAATGGCCCCAGACAATTGATAAACCCCTACCAGAGGTAGGGCCAAACACAACATATAGTTTTGTATCCGTCATGAAGAGAGACCAGAGTTGTTCTACGCTCTGATAGGCCACACCCACATTTTAAAACAACGCCCCCAATGTGGGCGGGGCACGGCCGAGGGCTTGCTGCACAGCAGCGCCCCCTTGTGCTTCTCCAAAGCGTCCCAGTTTTTCCACTTTTTAAACATTTTAACAACGCCTACCCCACCCCCACTACCGACGCCCATGCACCTCCACTCCCCCCCCCCCCCCCCCCCTATCTCAGGTGCGAGCTTTCCAACGGTGGCAATCCCGAGCCTCTGCGACCAACGGAAGTTGTTGAAAATGGCTACCTACAAGCATGCATGTGGATGGGCCACTTTTGTCATTTTTGAAATGTTATGAAAATAGCAGATCTGCAAGCTTGCATACTCCACGTAAGCTTTTTCATGAAAGGCATTGGCCAAAGCCATCTGCTGTGTACATGAGCCGTGCCGGCCACCTCTGCTGTCGCTTACGGCCATACCACCCTGAACTCGTCCGATCTCGGAAGCTAAGCAGGGTAGGGCCTGGTCAGTACTTGGATGGGAGACTGCCTGGGAATACCAGGTGCCGTAAGCCTTTTCATGAAAGGCATTGGCCAAAGCCATCTGCTGTGTACATGAGCCGTGCCGGCCTTCTCAGCTGTCGCTTACGGCCATACCACCCTGAACACGCCCGATCTCGTCCGATCTCGGAAGCTAAGCAGGGTAGGGCCTGGTCAGTACTTGGATGGGAGACTGCCTGGGAATACCAGGTGCCGTAAGCTTTTTCATGAAAGCCATTGGCCAAAGCCATCTGCTATGTACATGAGCCGTGCCGGCCTCCTCTGCCGTCGCTTACGGCCATACCACCCTGAACACGCCCGATCTCGTCCGATCTCGGAAGCTAAGCAGGGTAGGGCCTGGTCAGTACTTGGATGGGAGACTGCCTGGGAATACCAGGTGCCGTAAGCTTTTTCATGAAAGCCATTGGCCAAAGCCATCTGCTGTGTACATGAGCCGTGCCGGCCTCCTCTGCTGTCGCGTACGGCCATACCACCCTGAACACGCCCGATCTCGTCCGATCTCGGAAGCTAAGCAGGGTAGGGCCTGGTCAGTACTTGGATGGGAGACTGCCTGGGAATACCAGGTGCTGTAAGCTTTTTCATGTCGGCAGACTGAATGACAAAACACCAGATCATGTGCAGCACGAACTTGTTGGCGGGGGTGCGGCCGAGGGGGAGGGGGACGGAAGGAGTACATGAATTCCGGAGTGCAAGTGAAAAATCTTCAAAGCGTGGAAAAGCATGAAAAGCGTGAAAGACACACAATGTGGCGTTTTGCCCGGCTCTCCACGCGGCCCCTGGGAGCCTTGTCACCCTGCCGGGGTGCCCACTCAGAACTCGGCTAAAGTGGGAACCCGGCTCTCCACCCGGACCCGGGTAACCCACGGGGGAGGGGGTGGCATGGGCCAGCCTCTAACGTGACTTCCGGGGTACGAGTGTAAAAATCTTCTAAGTGTGGACAGCAGAAAGCCGGTTTGCCCGGCTCTCCACGCGGACCCAGGGAGCCTTGGGCCCCCACCGGGGTGCCAGGCCCGAAGCCAGCTAAACCCACAACCCGGCTCTCCATCCGAACCCGGGTACCCACTCTTAAGCACCCCCCTGGAATCTTCACCATTGGCTACGGGCGCACAGCGGCCGCGCCCCTGGGACTCCAAATCCATTTGCAATGCACACACTTTTGCTTCAACACTCAACAGCCTGTTTGGCTCAGTGGACTAGTGTGCTTGGCTGTAAACCAAGAGGTTGGTGGTTCAAATCCACCTCTGGGACGATGCCGTTTTTAACAGGATCCCGACCAGTACTGTTTAAACATTCAAGCTCTATTTAAACCCAGCTAATAT
>NC_136809.1:60886358-60888858 GCF_951216825.1 Electrona antarctica | reverse complement strand
TGGGAGACTGCCTGGGAATACCAGGTGCCGTAAGCCTTTTCATGAAAGGCATTGGCCAAAGCCATCTGCTGTGTACATGAGCCGTGCCGGCCTTCTCAGCTGTCGCTTACGGCCATACCACCCTGAACACGCCCGATCTCGTCCGATCTCGGAAGCTAAGCAGGGTAGGGCCTGGTCAGTACTTGGATGGGAGACTGCCTGGGAATACCAGGTGCCGTAAGCTTTTTCATGAAAGCCATTGGCCAAAGCCATCTGCTATGTACATGAGCCGTGCCGGCCTCCTCTGCCGTCGCTTACGGCCATACCACCCTGAACACGCCCGATCTCGTCCGATCTCGGAAGCTAAGCAGGGTAGGGCCTGGTCAGTACTTGGATGGGAGACTGCCTGGGAATACCAGGTGCCGTAAGCTTTTTCATGAAAGCCATTGGCCAAAGCCATCTGCTGTGTACATGAGCCGTGCCGGCCTCCTCTGCTGTCGCGTACGGCCATACCACCCTGAACACGCCCGATCTCGTCCGATCTCGGAAGCTAAGCAGGGTAGGGCCTGGTCAGTACTTGGATGGGAGACTGCCTGGGAATACCAGGTGCTGTAAGCTTTTTCATGTCGGCAGACTGAATGACAAAACACCAGATCATGTGCAGCACGAACTTGTTGGCGGGGGTGCGGCCGAGGGGGAGGGGGACGGAAGGAGTACATGAATTCCGGAGTGCAAGTGAAAAATCTTCAAAGCGTGGAAAAGCATGAAAAGCGTGAAAGACACACAATGTGGCGTTTTGCCCGGCTCTCCACGCGGCCCCTGGGAGCCTTGTCACCCTGCCGGGGTGCCCACTCAGAACTCGGCTAAAGTGGGAACCCGGCTCTCCACCCGGACCCGGGTAACCCACGGGGGAGGGGGTGGCATGGGCCAGCCTCTAACGTGACTTCCGGGGTACGAGTGTAAAAATCTTCTAAGTGTGGACAGCAGAAAGCCGGTTTGCCCGGCTCTCCACGCGGACCCAGGGAGCCTTGGGCCCCCACCGGGGTGCCAGGCCCGAAGCCAGCTAAACCCACAACCCGGCTCTCCATCCGAACCCGGGTACCCACTCTTAAGCACCCCCCTGGAATCTTCACCATTGGCTACGGGCGCACAGCGGCCGCGCCCCTGGGACTCCAAATCCATTTGCAATGCACACACTTTTGCTTCAACACTCAACAGCCTGTTTGGCTCAGTGGACTAGTGTGCTTGGCTGTAAACCAAGAGGTTGGTGGTTCAAATCCACCTCTGGGACGATGCCGTTTTTAACAGGATCCCGACCAGTACTGTTTAAACATTCAAGCTCTATTTAAACCCAGCTAATATCCCTTTATATAGAATCCTGATCTGTTCAGGGTGGAGGGCGGGCAATGGACTAGTGGTCAATGCAACTGACTCTAATGCGGAGGGCTGTGAGTTCGATTCCCACTCGCGGAGCAAGTGACAATGGCCCCAGACAATTGATAAACCCCTACCAGAGGTAGGGCCAAACACAACATATAGTTTTGTATCCGTCATGAAGAGAGACCAGAGTTGTTCTACGCTCTGATAGGCCACACCCACATTTTAAAACAACGCCCCCAATGTGGGCGGGGCACGGCCGAGGGCTTGCTGCACAGCAGCGCCCCCTTGTGCTTCTCCAAAGCGTCCCAGTTTTTCCACTTTTTAAACATTTTAACAACGCCTACCCCACCCCCACTACCGACGCCCATGCACCTCCACTCCCCCCCCCCCCCCCCCCCTATCTCAGGTGCGAGCTTTCCAACGGTGGCAATCCCGAGCCTCTGCGACCAACGGAAGTTGTTGAAAATGGCTACCTACAAGCATGCATGTGGATGGGCCACTTTTGTCATTTTTGAAATGTTATGAAAATAGCAGATCTGCAAGCTTGCATACTCCACGTAAGCTTTTTCATGAAAGGCATTGGCCAAAGCCATCTGCTGTGTACATGAGCCGTGCCGGCCACCTCTGCTGTCGCTTACGGCCATACCACCCTGAACTTGTCCGATCTCGGAAGCTAAGCAGGGTAGGGCCTGGTCAGTACTTGGATGGGAGACTGCCTGGGAATACCAGGTGCCGTAAGCCTTTTCATGAAAGGCATTGGCCAAAGCCATCTGCTGTGTACATGAGCCGTGCCGGCCTTCTCAGCTGTCGCTTACGGCCATACCACCCTGAACACGCCCGATCTCGTCCGATCTCGGAAGCTAAGCAGGGTAGGGCCTGGTCAGTACTTGGATGGGAGACTGCCTGGGAATACCAGGTGCCGTAAGCTTTTTCATGAAAGCCATTGGCCAAAGCCATCTGCTATGTACATGAGCCGTGCCGGCCTCCTCTGCCGTCGCTTACGGCCATACCACCCTGAACACGCCCGATCTCGTCCGATCTCGGAAGCTAAGCAGGGTAGGGCCTGGTCAGTACTTGGATGGGAGACTGCCTGGGAATACCAGGTGCCGTAAGCTTTTTCATGAAAGCCATTGGCCAAAGC
>NC_136809.1:60878858-60881358 GCF_951216825.1 Electrona antarctica | reverse complement strand
CGATCTCGTCCGATCTCGGAAGCTAAGCAGGGTAGGGCCTGGTCAGTACTTGGATGGGAGACTGCCTGGGAATACCAGGTGCCGTAAGCTTTTTCATGAAAGCCATTGGCCAAAGCCATCTGCTATGTACATGAGCCGTGCCGGCCTCCTCTGCCGTCGCTTACGGCCATACCACCCTGAACACGCCCGATCTCGTCCGATCTCGGAAGCTAAGCAGGGTAGGGCCTGGTCAGTACTTGGATGGGAGACTGCCTGGGAATACCAGGTGCCGTAAGCTTTTTCATGAAAGCCATTGGCCAAAGCCATCTGCTGTGTACATGAGCCGTGCCGGCCTCCTCTGCTGTCGCGTACGGCCATACCACCCTGAACACGCCCGATCTCGTCCGATCTCGGAAGCTAAGCAGGGTAGGGCCTGGTCAGTACTTGGATGGGAGACTGCCTGGGAATACCAGGTGCTGTAAGCTTTTTCATGTCGGCAGACTGAATGACAAAACACCAGATCATGTGCAGCACGAACTTGTTGGCGGGGGTGCGGCCGAGGGGGAGGGGGACGGAAGGAGTACATGAATTCCGGAGTGCAAGTGAAAAATCTTCAAAGCGTGGAAAAGCATGAAAAGCGTGAAAGACACACAATGTGGCGTTTTGCCCGGCTCTCCACGCGGCCCCTGGGAGCCTTGTCACCCTGCCGGGGTGCCCACTCAGAACTCGGCTAAAGTGGGAACCCGGCTCTCCACCCGGACCCGGGTAACCCACGGGGGAGGGGGTGGCATGGGCCAGCCTCTAACGTGACTTCCGGGGTACGAGTGTAAAAATCTTCTAAGTGTGGACAGCAGAAAGCCGGTTTGCCCGGCTCTCCACGCGGACCCAGGGAGCCTTGGGCCCCCACCGGGGTGCCAGGCCCGAAGCCAGCTAAACCCACAACCCGGCTCTCCATCCGAACCCGGGTACCCACTCTTAAGCACCCCCCTGGAATCTTCACCATTGGCTACGGGCGCACAGCGGCCGCGCCCCTGGGACTCCAAATCCATTTGCAATGCACACACTTTTGCTTCAACACTCAACAGCCTGTTTGGCTCAGTGGACTAGTGTGCTTGGCTGTAAACCAAGAGGTTGGTGGTTCAAATCCACCTCTGGGACGATGCCGTTTTTAACAGGATCCCGACCAGTACTGTTTAAACATTCAAGCTCTATTTAAACCCAGCTAATATCCCTTTATATAGAATCCTGATCTGTTCAGGGTGGAGGGCGGGCAATGGACTAGTGGTCAATGCAACTGACTCTAATGCGGAGGGCTGTGAGTTCGATTCCCACTCGCGGAGCAAGTGACAATGGCCCCAGACAATTGATAAACCCCTACCAGAGGTAGGGCCAAACACAACATATAGTTTTGTATCCGTCATGAAGAGAGACCAGAGTTGTTCTACGCTCTGATAGGCCACACCCACATTTTAAAACAACGCCCCCAATGTGGGCGGGGCACGGCCGAGGGCTTGCTGCACAGCAGCGCCCCCTTGTGCTTCTCCAAAGCGTCCCAGTTTTTCCACTTTTTAAACATTTTAACAACGCCTACCCCACCCCCACTACCGACGCCCATGCACCTCCACTCCCCCCCCCCCCCCCCCCCCTATCTCAGGTGCGAGCTTTCCAACGGTGGCAATCCCGAGCCTCTGCGACCAACGGAAGTTGTTGAAAATGGCTACCTACAAGCATGCATGTGGATGGGCCACTTTTGTCATTTTTGAAATGTTATGAAAATAGCAGATCTGCAAGCTTGCATACTCCACGTAAGCTTTTTCATGAAAGGCATTGGCCAAAGCCATCTGCTGTGTACATGAGCCGTGCCGGCCACCTCTGCTGTCGCTTACGGCCATACCACCCTGAACTCGTCCGATCTCGGAAGCTAAGCAGGGTAGGGCCTGGTCAGTACTTGGATGGGAGACTGCCTGGGAATACCAGGTGCCGTAAGCCTTTTCATGAAAGGCATTGGCCAAAGCCATCTGCTGTGTACATGAGCCGTGCCGGCCTTCTCAGCTGTCGCTTACGGCCATACCACCCTGAACACGCCCGATCTCGTCCGATCTCGGAAGCTAAGCAGGGTAGGGCCTGGTCAGTACTTGGATGGGAGACTGCCTGGGAATACCAGGTGCCGTAAGCTTTTTCATGAAAGCCATTGGCCAAAGCCATCTGCTATGTACATGAGCCGTGCCGGCCTCCTCTGCCGTCGCTTACGGCCATACCACCCTGAACACGCCCGATCTCGTCCGATCTCGGAAGCTAAGCAGGGTAGGGCCTGGTCAGTACTTGGATGGGAGACTGCCTGGGAATACCAGGTGCCGTAAGCTTTTTCATGAAAGCCATTGGCCAAAGCCATCTGCTGTGTACATGAGCCGTGCCGGCCTCCTCTGCTGTCGCGTACGGCCATACCACCCTGAACACGCCCGATCTCGTCCGATCTCGGAAGCTAAGCAGGGTAGGGCCTGGTCAGTACTTGGATGGGAGA
>NC_136809.1:60863858-60866358 GCF_951216825.1 Electrona antarctica | reverse complement strand
TGTAAAAATCTTCTAAGTGTGGACAGCAGAAAGCCGGTTTGCCCGGCTCTCCACGCGGACCCAGGGAGCCTTGGGCCCCCACCGGGGTGCCAGGCCCGAAGCCAGCTAAACCCACAACCCGGCTCTCCATCCGAACCCGGGTACCCACTCTTAAGCACCCCCCTGGAATCTTCACCATTGGCTACGGGCGCACAGCGGCCGCGCCCCTGGGACTCCAAATCCATTTGCAATGCACACACTTTTGCTTCAACACTCAACAGCCTGTTTGGCTCAGTGGACTAGTGTGCTTGGCTGTAAACCAAGAGGTTGGTGGTTCAAATCCACCTCTGGGACGATGCCGTTTTTAACAGGATCCCGACCAGTACTGTTTAAACATTCAAGCTCTATTTAAACC
This sequence comes from Electrona antarctica, assembly GCF_951216825.1. Classification (NCBI taxonomy): domain Eukaryota; kingdom Metazoa; phylum Chordata; class Actinopteri; order Myctophiformes; family Myctophidae; genus Electrona; species Electrona antarctica. Next base: position 60,865,964 of record NC_136809.1, on the reverse strand, counting down.
CAGCTAATATCCCTTTATATAGAATCCTGATCTGTTCAGGGTGGAGGGCGGTCAATGGACTAGTGGTCAATGCAACTGACTCTAATGCGGAGGGCTGTGAGTTCGATTCCCACTCGCGGAGCAAGTGACAATGGCCCCAGACAATTGATAAACCCCTACCAGAGGTAGGGCCAAACACAACATATAGTTTTGTATCCGTCATGAAGAGAGACCAGAGTTGTTCTACGCTCTGATAGGCCACACCCACATTTTAAAACAACGCCCCCAATGTGGGCGGGGCACGGCCGAGGGCTTGCTGCACAGCAGCGCCCCCTTGTGCTTCTCCAAAGCGTCCCAGTTTTTCCACTTTTTAAACATTTTAACAACGCCTACCCCACCCCCACTACCGACGCCCATGCACCTCCACTCCCCCCCCCCCCCCCCCCCTATCTCAGGTGCGAGCTTTCCAACGGTGGCAATCCCGAGCCTCTGCGACCAACGGAAGTTGTTGAAAATGGCTACCTACAAGCATGCATGTGGATGGGCCACTTTTGTCATTTTTGAAATGTTATGAAAATAGCAGATCTGCAAGCTTGCATACTCCACGTAAGCTTTTTCATGAAAGGCATTGGCCAAAGCCATCTGCTGTGTACATGAGCCGTGCCGGCCACCTCTGCTGTCGCTTACGGCCATACCACCCTGAACTCGTCCGATCTCGGAAGCTAAGCAGGGTAGGGCCTGGTCAGTACTTGGATGGGAGACTGCCTGGGAATACCAGGTGCCGTAAGCCTTTTCATGAAAGGCATTGGCCAAAGCCATCTGCTGTGTACATGAGCCGTGCCGGCCTTCTCAGCTGTCGCTTACGGCCATACCACCCTGAACACGCCCGATCTCGTCCGATCTCGGAAGCTAAGCAGGGTAGGGCCTGGTCAGTACTTGGATGGGAGACTGCCTGGGAATACCAGGTGCCGTAAGCTTTTTCATGAAAGCCATTGGCCAAAGCCATCTGCTATGTACATGAGCCGTGCCGGCCTCCTCTGCCGTCGCTTACGGCCATACCACCCTGAACACGCCCGATCTCGTCCGATCTCGGAAGCTAAGCAGGGTAGGCAGTACTTGGATGGGAGACTGCCTGGGAATACCAGGTGCCGTAAGCTTTTTCATGAAAGCCATTGGCCAAAGCCATCTGCTGTGTACATGAGCCGTGCCGGCCTCCTCTGCTGTCGCGTACGGCCATACCACCCTGAACACGCCCGATCTCGTCCGATCTCGGAAGCTAAGCAGGGTAGGGCCTGGTCAGTACTTGGATGGGAGACTGCCTGGGAATACCAGGTGCTGTAAGCTTTTTCATGTCGGCAGACTGAATGACAAAACACCAGATCATGTGCAGCACGAACTTGTTGGCGGGGGTGCGGCCGAGGGGGAGGGGGACGGAAGGAGTACATGAATTCCGGAGTGCAAGTGAAAAATCTTCAAAGCGTGGAAAAGCATGAAAAGCGTGAAAGACACACAATGTGGCGTTTTGCCCGGCTCTCCACGCGGCCCCTGGGAGCCTTGTCACCCTGCCGGGGTGCCCACTCAGAACTCGGCTAAAGTGGGAACCCGGCTCTCCACCCGGACCCGGGTAACCCACGGGGGAGGGGGTGGCATGGGCCAGCCTCTAACGTGACTTCCGGGGTACGAGTGTAAAAATCTTCTAAGTGTGGACAGCAGAAAGCCGGTTTGCCCGGCTCTCCACGCGGACCCAGGGAGCCTTGGGCCCCCACCGGGGTGCCAGGCCCGAAGCCAGCTAAACCCACAACCCGGCTCTCCATCCGAACCCGGGTACCCACTCTTAAGCACCCCCCTGGAATCTTCACCATTGGCTACGGGCGCACAGCGGCCGCGCCCCTGGGACTCCAAATCCATTTGCAATGCACACACTTTTGCTTCAACACTCAACAGCCTGTTTGGCTCAGTGGACTAGTGTGCTTGGCTGTAAACCAAGAGGTTGGTGGTTCAAATCCACCTCTGGGACGATGCCGTTTTTAACAGGATCCCGACCAGTACTGTTTAAACATTCAAGCTCTATTTAAACCCAGCTAATATCCCTTTATATAGAATCCTGATCTGTTCAGGGTGGAGGTC
>NC_136809.1:60856358-60858858 GCF_951216825.1 Electrona antarctica | reverse complement strand
TCGGAAGCTAAGCAGGGTAGGGCCTGGTCAGTACTTGGATGGGAGACTGCCTGGGAATACCAGGTGCCGTAAGCTTTTTCATGAAAGCCATTGGCCAAAGCCATCTGCTGTGTACATGAGCCGTGCCGGCCTCCTCTGCTGTCGCGTACGGCCATACCACCCTGAACACGCCCGATCTCGTCCGATCTCGGAAGCTAAGCAGGGTAGGGCCTGGTCAGTACTTGGATGGGAGACTGCCTGGGAATACCAGGTGCTGTAAGCTTTTTCATGTCGGCAGACTGAATGACAAAACACCAGATCATGTGCAGCACGAACTTGTTGGCGGGGGTGCGGCCGAGGGGGAGGGGGACGGAAGGAGTACATGAATTCCGGAGTGCAAGTGAAAAATCTTCAAAGCGTGGAAAAGCATGAAAAGCGTGAAAGACACACAATGTGGCGTTTTGCCCGGCTCTCCACGCGGCCCCTGGGAGCCTTGTCACCCTGCCGGGGTGCCCACTCAGAACTCGGCTAAAGTGGGAACCCGGCTCTCCACCCGGACCCGGGTAACCCACGGGGGAGGGGGTGGCATGGGCCAGCCTCTAACGTGACTTCCGGGGTACGAGTGTAAAAATCTTCTAAGTGTGGACAGCAGAAAGCCGGTTTGCCCGGCTCTCCACGCGGACCCAGGGAGCCTTGGGCCCCCACCGGGGTGCCAGGCCCGAAGCCAGCTAAACCCACAACCCGGCTCTCCATCCGAACCCGGGTACCCACTCTTAAGCACCCCCCTGGAATCTTCACCATTGGCTACGGGCGCACAGCGGCCGCGCCCCTGGGACTCCAAATCCATTTGCAATGCACACACTTTTGCTTCAACACTCAACAGCCTGTTTGGCTCAGTGGACTAGTGTGCTTGGCTGTAAACCAAGAGGTTGGTGGTTCAAATCCACCTCTGGGACGATGCCGTTTTTAACAGGATCCCGACCAGTACTGTTTAAACATTCAAGCTCTATTTAAACCCAGCTAATATCCCTTTATATAGAATCCTGATCTGTTCAGGGTGGAGGGCGGGCAATGGACTAGTGGTCAATGCAACTGACTCTAATGCGGAGGGCTGTGAGTTCGATTCCCACTCGCGGAGCAAGTGACAATGGCCCCAGACAATTGATAAACCCCTACCAGAGGTAGGGCCAAACACAACATATAGTTTTGTATCCGTCATGAAGAGAGACCAGAGTTGTTCTACGCTCTGATAGGCCACACCCACATTTTAAAACAACGCCCCCAATGTGGGCGGGGCACGGCCGAGGGCTTGCTGCACAGCAGCGCCCCCTTGTGCTTCTCCAAAGCGTCCCAGTTTTTCCACTTTTTAAACATTTTAACAACGCCTACCCCACCCCCACTACCGACGCCCATGCACCTCCACTCCCCCCCCCCCCCCCCCCCCTATCTCAGGTGCGAGCTTTCCAACGGTGGCAATCCCGAGCCTCTGCGACCAACGGAAGTTGTTGAAAATGGCTACCTACAAGCATGCATGTGGATGGGCCACTTTTGTCATTTTTGAAATGTTATGAAAATAGCAGATCTGCAAGCTTGCATACTCCACGTAAGCTTTTTCATGAAAGGCATTGGCCAAAGCCATCTGCTGTGTACATGAGCCGTGCCGGCCACCTCTGCTGTCGCTTACGGCCATACCACCCTGAACTCGTCCGATCTCGGAAGCTAAGCAGGGTAGGGCCTGGTCAGTACTTGGATGGGAGACTGCCTGGGAATACCAGGTGCCGTAAGCCTTTTCATGAAAGGCATTGGCCAAAGCCATCTGCTGTGTACATGAGCCGTGCCGGCCTTCTCAGCTGTCGCTTACGGCCATACCACCCTGAACACGCCCGATCTCGTCCGATCTCGGAAGCTAAGCAGGGTAGGGCCTGGTCAGTACTTGGATGGGAGACTGCCTGGGAATACCAGGTGCCGTAAGCTTTTTCATGAAAGCCATTGGCCAAAGCCATCTGCTATGTACATGAGCCGTGCCGGCCTCCTCTGCCGTCGCTTACGGCCATACCACCCTGAACACGCCCGATCTCGTCCGATCTCGGAAGCTAAGCAGGGTAGGGCCTGGTCAGTACTTGGATGGGAGACTGCCTGGGAATACCAGGTGCCGTAAGCTTTTTCATGAAAGCCATTGGCCAAAGCCATCTGCTGTGTACATGAGCCGTGCCGGCCTCCTCTGCTGTCGCGTACGGCCATACCACCCTGAACACGCCCGATCTCGTCCGATCTCGGAAGCTAAGCAGGGTAGGGCCTGGTCAGTACTTGGATGGGAGACTGCCTGGGAATACCAGGTGCTGTAAGCTTTTTCATGTCGGCAGACTGAATGACAAAACACCAGATCATGTGCAGCACGAACTTGTTGGCGGGGGTGCGGCCGAGGGGGAGGGGGACGGAAGGAGTACATGAATTCCGGAGTGCAAGTGAAAAATCTTCAAAGCGTGGAAAAGCATGAAAAGCGTGAAAGACACACAATGTG
>NC_136809.1:60843858-60846358 GCF_951216825.1 Electrona antarctica | reverse complement strand
GAGGTAGGGCCAAACACAACATATAGTTTTGTATCCGTCATGAAGAGAGACCAGAGTTGTTCTACGCTCTGATAGGCCACACCCACATTTTAAAACAACGCCCCCAATGTGGGCGGGGCACGGCCGAGGGCTTGCTGCACAGCAGCGCCCCCTTGTGCTTCTCCAAAGCGTCCCAGTTTTTCCACTTTTTAAACATTTTAACAACGCCTACCCCACCCCCACTACCGACGCCCATGCACCTCCACTCCCCCCCCCCCCCCCCCCCTATCTCAGGTGCGAGCTTTCCAACGGTGGCAATCCCGAGCCTCTGCGACCAACGGAAGTTGTTGAAAATGGCTACCTACAAGCATGCATGTGGATGGGCCACTTTTGTCATTTTTGAAATGTTATGAAAATAGCAGATCTGCAAGCTTGCATACTCCACGTAAGCTTTTTCATGAAAGGCATTGGCCAAAGCCATCTGCTGTGTACATGAGCCGTGCCGGCCACCTCTGCTGTCGCTTACGGCCATACCACCCTGAACTCGTCCGATCTCGGAAGCTAAGCAGGGTAGGGCCTGGTCAGTACTTGGATGGGAGACTGCCTGGGAATACCAGGTGCCGTAAGCCTTTTCATGAAAGGCATTGGCCAAAGCCATCTGCTGTGTACATGAGCCGTGCCGGCCTTCTCAGCTGTCGCTTACGGCCATACCACCCTGAACACGCCCGATCTCGTCCGATCTCGGAAGCTAAGCAGGGTAGGGCCTGGTCAGTACTTGGATGGGAGACTGCCTGGGAATACCAGGTGCCGTAAGCTTTTTCATGAAAGCCATTGGCCAAAGCCATCTGCTATGTACATGAGCCGTGCCGGCCTCCTCTGCCGTCGCTTACGGCCATACCACCCTGAACACGCCCGATCTCGTCCGATCTCGGAAGCTAAGCAGGGTAGGGCCTGGTCAGTACTTGGATGGGAGACTGCCTGGGAATACCAGGTGCCGTAAGCTTTTTCATGAAAGCCATTGGCCAAAGCCATCTGCTGTGTACATGAGCCGTGCCGGCCTCCTCTGCTGTCGCGTACGGCCATACCACCCTGAACACGCCCGATCTCGTCCGATCTCGGAAGCTAAGCAGGGTAGGGCCTGGTCAGTACTTGGATGGGAGACTGCCTGGGAATACCAGGTGCTGTAAGCTTTTTCATGTCGGCAGACTGAATGACAAAACACCAGATCATGTGCAGCACGAACTTGTTGGCGGGGGTGCGGCCGAGGGGGAGGGGGACGGAAGGAGTACATGAATTCCGGAGTGCAAGTGAAAAATCTTCAAAGCGTGGAAAAGCATGAAAAGCGTGAAAGACACACAATGTGGCGTTTTGCCCGGCTCTCCACGCGGCCCCTGGGAGCCTTGTCACCCTGCCGGGGTGCCCACTCAGAACTCGGCTAAAGTGGGAACCCGGCTCTCCACCCGGACCCGGGTAACCCACGGGGGAGGGGGTGGCATGGGCCAGCCTCTAACGTGACTTCCGGGGTACGAGTGTAAAAATCTTCTAAGTGTGGACAGCAGAAAGCCGGTTTGCCCGGCTCTCCACGCGGACCCAGGGAGCCTTGGGCCCCCACCGGGGTGCCAGGCCCGAAGCCAGCTAAACCCACAACCCGGCTCTCCATCCGAACCCGGGTACCCACTCTTAAGCACCCCCCTGGAATCTTCACCATTGGCTACGGGCGCACAGCGGCCGCGCCCCTGGGACTCCAAATCCATTTGCAATGCACACACTTTTGCTTCAACACTCAACAGCCTGTTTGGCTCAGTGGACTAGTGTGCTTGGCTGTAAACCAAGAGGTTGGTGGTTCAAATCCACCTCTGGGACGATGCCGTTTTTAACAGGATCCCGACCAGTACTGTTTAAACATTCAAGCTCTATTTAAACCCAGCTAATATCCCTTTATATAGAATCCTGATCTGTTCAGGGTGGAGGGCGTGCAATGGACTAGTGGTCAATGCAACTGACTCTAATGCGGAGGGCTGTGAGTTCGATTCCCACTCGCGGAGCAAGTGACAATGGCCCCAGACAATTGATAAACCCCTACCAGAGGTAGGGCCAAACACAACATATAGTTTTGTATCCGTCATGAAGAGAGACCAGAGTTGTTCTACGCTCTGATAGGCCACACCCACATTTTAAAACAACGCCCCCAATGTGGGCGGGGCACGGCCGAGGGCTTGCTGCACAGCAGCGCCCCCTTGTGCTTCTCCAAAGCGTCCCAGTTTTTCCACTTTTTAAACATTTTAACAACGCCTACCCCACCCCCACTACCGACGCCCATGCACCTCCACTCCCCCCCCCCCCCCCCCCCCCCTATCTCAGGTGCGAGCTTTCCAACGGTGGCAATCCCGAGCCTCTGCGACCAACGGAAGTTGTTGAAAATGGCTACCTACAAGCATGCATGTGGATGGGCCACTTTTGTCATTTTTGAAATGTTATGAAAATAGCAGATCTGCAAGCTTGCATACTCCACGGTGCTGTA
>NC_136809.1:60838858-60841358 GCF_951216825.1 Electrona antarctica | reverse complement strand
CAACAGCCTGTTTGGCTCAGTGGACTAGTGTGCTTGGCTGTAAACCAAGAGGTTGGTGGTTCAAATCCACCTCTGGGACGATGCCGTTTTTAACAGGATCCCGACCAGTACTGTTTAAACATTCAAGCTCTATTTAAACCCAGCTAATATCCCTTTATATAGAATCCTGATCTGTTCAGGTTGGAGGGCGGGCAATGGACTAGTGGTCAATGCAACTGACTCTAATGCGGAGGGCTGTGAGTTCGATTCCCACTCGCGGAGCAAGTGACAATGGCCCCAGACAATTGATAAACCCCTACCAGAGGTAGGGCCAAACACAACATATAGTTTTTGTATCCGTCATGAAGAGAGACCAGAGTTGTTCTACGCTCTGATAGGCCACACCCACATTTTAAAACAACGCCCCCAATGTGGGCGGGGCACGGCCGAGGGCTTGCTGCACAGCAGCGCCCCCTTGTGCTTCTCCAAAGCGTCCCAGTTTTTCCACTTTTTAAACATTTTAACAACGCCTACCCCACCCCCACTACCGACGCCCATGCACCTCCACTCCCCCCCCCCCCCCCCTATCTCAGGTGCGAGCTTTCCAACGGTGGCAATCCCGAGCCTCTGCGACCAACGGAAGTTGTTGAAAATGGCTACCTACAAGCATGCATGTGGATGGGCCACTTTTGTCATTTTTGAAATGTTATGAAAATAGCAGATCTGCAAGCTTGCATACTCCACGGTGCTGTAAGCATCTACCAATGGGTCCTTAGAGAGGTCACAGAGGTCATTGTTATGCTAATGCCCAAGTGGGTATATGGTGATGACTAAGTGGGTATCAGACCGGATGGGAATGTCGTTAGCCTAGGAAGCGGACTTCACAGCAGTCAGTTTGAGGGTTATCGCTTCTCGGCCTTTTGGCTAAGATCAAGTGTAGTATCTGTTCTTATCAGTTTAATATCTGATATGTCCCCTATATGGGGACTAAATATTAAACGGATTTTTTGACTCAGGAGTTGAAAAAGGGGCTTGCTCCGTTCACTCCACGCATCGACCCGGCATTGCAGTGCCGCCGGGAACGGTGCACTTTCTTCCGCCTTGTTGAATGGAAAAAAAAAACGGCCTGTTTGTAATAAATAGAGATGTGGCTGACGCATATTGTTTTAACCATGTTTCTATGGTTAAAGAAATGTACTGTCATCTACTGTACATGAGCCGTACCGGCCACTTCTGCTGTCGCTTACGGCCATACCACCCTGAACACGCCGGAGCTCGTCCGATCTCGGAAGCTAAGCAGGATAGGGCCTGGTCAGTACTTGGATGGGAGACTGCCTGGGAATACCAGGTGCCGTACGCTTTTTCATGAAAGGCTTTGGCCAAAGCCATCTGCTGTGTACATGAGCCGTGCCGGCCAACTCTGCTGTCGCTTACGGCCATACCACCCTGAACACGCCCGATCTCGTCCGATCTCGGAAGCTAAGCAGGGTAGGGCCTGGTCAGTACTTGGATGGGAGACTGCCTGGGAATACCAGGTGCCGTAAGCTTTTTCATGAAAGGCATTGGCCAAAGCCATCTGCTGTGTACATGAGCCGTGCCGGCCACCTCTGCTGTCGCTTACGGCCATACCACCCTGAACACGCCCGATCTCGTCCGATCTCGGAAGCTAAGCAGGGTAGGGCCTGGTCAGTACTTGGATGGGAGACTGCCTGGGAATACCAGGTGCCGTAAGCATTTTCATGAAAGGCATTGGCCAAAGCCATCTGCTGTGTACATGAGCCGTGCCGGCCACCTCTGCTGTCGCTTACGGCCATACCACCCTGAACACGCCCGATCTCGTCCGATCTCGGAAGCTAAGCAGGGTAGGGCCTGGTCAGTACTTGGATCGGAGACTGCCTGGGAATACCAGGTGCCGTAAGCTTTTTCATGAAAGGCATTGGCCAAAGCCATCTGCTGTGTACATGAGCCGTGCCGGCCACCTCTGCTGTCGCTTACGGCCATACCACCCTGAACTCGTCCGATCTCGGAAGCTAAGCAGGGTAGGGCCTGGTCAGTACTTGGATGGGAGACTGCCTGGGAATACCAGGTGCCGTAAGCCTTTTCATGAAAGGCATTGGCCAAAGCCATCTGCTGTGTACATGAGCCGTGCCGGCCTTCTCAGCTGTCGCTTACGGCCATACCACCCTGAACACGCCCGATCTCGTCCGATCTCGGAAGCTAAGCAGGGTAGGGCCTGGTCAGTACTTGGATGGGAGACTGCCTGGGAATACCAGGTGCCGTAAGCTTTTTCATGAAAGCCATTGGCCAAAGCCATCTGCTATGTACATGAGCCGTGCCGGCCTCCTCTGCCGTCGCTTACGGCCATACCACCCTGAACACGCCCGATCTCGTCCGATCTCGGAAGCTAAGCAGGGTAGGGCCTGGTCAGTACTTGGATGGGAGACTGCCTGGGAATACCAGGTGCCGTAAGCTTTTTCATGAAAGCCATTGGCCAAAGCCATCTGCTGTGTACATGAGCCGT
>NC_136809.1:60818858-60823858 GCF_951216825.1 Electrona antarctica | reverse complement strand
CAAGTTCCATTAGCCGGGTGGCTAACCTGCTCCTTTGAGTACCTGTCGCCGGCGCTTCGGACTAGCGTCGAGCATTCTGACGTTCTCCAGCCATCGGTCAGCGGATCCGGACGGATCCCCCGACATCTCCGGACCGGGACGACAGCCCGTCAGCGGCATTAGCGGCGCTGTACCGGGAGCTGCGGTTGGAGCAAGCCGGGCGGGAGCTGCGGCTGGAGCGAGCCTGGAGCTGTGATTGGAGCGAGCCTTGAGCTACAGACGGAGCGAGCGCCTGCGGGGCCGTGTCCTCTGCCAGACTCCGATCCCTCGCCAGCATCTCATCGGAGCCTTCATTCTTTTTTTTTCCCGGCCAGTTGCAGAGGCTAGTTTTGGCTCGTCTTTAGCCAGGAGGCTAGCACTTTGCTCCCATCGGTCCGTCAGCTTACGTGGCTAGGTTGGCTCGTTTTTAGCCAGGTAACTAGCCACACGTCGGGAGGCAAGGATGCCCCCCCTATCCTTTTTACCACACACTTTTATTCCTTTACTAGTTCTTATCTTTTTAACTTCCCAGGATGCGGGGTCTCCTACCCCCACACCAAACTACAAACTGGAGCTGTCACCTGGGGTGAGTGCAACTTGCAAAAGAACATGTTCCACTCAGAATCCTTTCAGCTTTTTTTTTGGTGTCTGTTGCTAACTCTATGAGTTATAATCTTGCCTACTATGCACACCTACCAGCTCTTATGATACTACAGGATTGTTTTCAGTGTCAAATAAATACCAAGCTGGGGTCATCTCATGACAACAAAGACCGTGTAGTTGCACACAACAGAAAACGATGCTTAATCATTCTTTTGCTAATTTTATCTGGCAATATCGAACGAAATCCTGGTCCTGTGTCTCGTCCTGTGTCCCCTACCCTCCCCTCAACACCCTTCCCCGCCCCCACACATTCATGCATGCCTTTGGAGGACAATCTGAACAGTACGAACACTATTGAGGACATTGTGGACATTTTTTCGGCTAGAGGGTTACATATTGTTCATTTGAACATACGTAGTCTCGTACTATACATTGATCAAGTCAGAGACATGTTTGACAATGGCAGGGTTGGTATCATTTCCTTTTCTGAAACTAGACTTGATGATTCCATCAAGGACACCGAGATAGAGATAGAAAACTATACAGTCATCAGAAAGGACAGAGATCGCAATGGAGGAGGAGTCTGTGTCTATGTCAGAGCTGATATCAGCTTCAACGTCCGGTCCGAGATGGACAACAAGGACATTGAAGCAGTTTGGCTTGATATCAACCTCCCCAAAACAAAACCCTTCTTGATTGGGGCTCTGTATAGACCTCCCTCCCAATCCACCTTTTACAACCTGTTAGATGATGTATCAACTGACATAGGATGTTCGGGGGCAATCTTGATTGGCGACGTCAACACCAATATTTTGGTAAAAGACACAGCAATCTACAAGTCCTTCCGAAATTACTGTAGCCTGCATAACCTGGTTCAGTTGATTTCTCAATATACAAGGGTATGCCCTGACTCTCAAACCATCTTAGACCTCATCTTGACAAATGACCTGACCAAGATCTCCAGAAGCGGTGTCATACAGTGCAGTATAAGTGATCATGATATCATTTATTGTACTCGCAAACTTCACAAATCTGCAGTCAATTGTCATAACACAATCAGATTCAGATCATTAAAAAACTACACCTGTGAAGCATTAAATACAGCTCTGGAGAATCTGGACTGGTCAAACGTCCTTAACTGTACATCTACAGAAGAGGCCTGGTCTCGTTTTAAATCTGCCTTTCTATCAGTGGTTGACAGCCTGGCTCCCATGAAAGTCATTAGGGCGAAAGCGAGAACTCAACCATGGATGAATGCCGACATCCTAATGGCCATGAAAATAAGAAATGAGAGTTATGCCAAGTTCCGAAAAAACAGAGATGAGCAGCTGTTCGACAATTGCAAACAATTGCGTAACAAGGTCAATGGCATGATCAAGACAGCCAAACAAACCTACTTCAATGAGAAAATTGAAGAAAACAAGAAAAAGCCCCAAAAACTTTGGAAGTCCCTTAAGGAACTGGGCTGTAACAACAGGCTCAAAACAAAGATCACAAATCTCAACATTAAAATAAATGGCTCGCTCATCTCTGATAAGCTGAACGTGGCTAACTGCCTAAATGGTTTCTTCACAACCATAGCTTCCACACTGGTGGACAAGTTGCCCTCCCATTCAGGCCTTTATGGAGAGCAGCATATAAGATCTTTTTACAAAAGTCTTGGTGCTGTTGAGGACAGCTTCAAAATCTCGTCCGTATCAACAGAGGACGTGTTACTAAAACTCAGCGCCTTACAGCCAACTAAGGCTACTGGCCATGATGGTATCCCCACTAGGTTCCTCAGAGATGCAGCGGTTTCTATTGCCCCCGTTGTGGCTCACATTACAAACCTGTCCATCAGACAGGGCCATGTCCCACAGGAATTCAAACTTGCAAGAGTAGTTCCTCTCTATAAAAAGGGTAGCAAGTTGGACCCTGGGAACTACCGCCCTGTGTCCATCCTTTGTTCCATCTCAAAGGTCATAGAGAGACTAGTATATGAACAGATAAATTCATATCTGCTTAATAACAAGCTTCTTTTTGAATTCCAGTCAGGCTTCAGAAAATCTCACTCCACTGATACATGTCTGTTATACTTGACTGATAGCATCAGACGTGAGGTTGACTCAGGCAAGTACTGCGGCATGGTCATGCTGGACCTTCAAAAGGCTTTTGACACTGTGAACCACTCCATACTGCTAAACAAGCTGAAGGCAATCGGTTTTGATGGCCCATCGTTAAACTGGGTGAGATCTTACCTTGAGGGAAGGAAACAGGTGGTCGATGTGAATGGTACCCTGTCTACTTCCCTCCCAGTAGAGTGTGGGGTCCCCCAAGGGAGCATCCTAGGGCCTCTACTGTTTCTAATTTATGTAAACGACATGAACTCGGCATGTAAATGCAATCTGTTCTTGTTCGCAGACGACTCAGCTCTCCTGGTCTCGGACAAAGATAAGTCGCAGGTCGAGAGAGTACTCAGCACAGAGCTCGGTAGCATCTGTCTTTGGCTCTCCGACAACAAATTGTCACTGCACCTTGGGAAAACTGAGTCTATTCTGTTTGGTTCAAGTCATAACCTCAACAAGTCCCCGGGCTTCACAGTTAGAGTGGGTGACAGTGTGGTCACAAATAGGGAAGAGGTCACTTACTTGGGTTGTATACTAGATAACAAACTCACGGGTGAAAAAATGGCAATGAAAGTGATCTCAAAGGTCAACCAGAGAACTCGTTTCTTGGGCAGGATATCCCCTTATGTCAACAGCAGTGCTATGAGGATCTTGGCCGGTGCCCTCATCCAGTGCCACTTTGACTATGCTTGTACTTCATGGTACAGAGGTATCTCCAAGCTATTGAAAACAAAGCTGCAGACCTCCCAAAACAAGCTTGTGAGGTTACTACTAAAATTGAACCCCAGGTCTCATCTTACCTCTGCCCACTTTAGTAGCCTGGGATGGCTAAGAGTGGAGGAGAGAGTATCTCAGCTCTCATTGTGTCTGGTCTTCAAGATCCTAGATGCCTCTGTTCCTAAGTACCTGCTGGGCTACCTGCCCAGAGTGAGGGATGCTCACAGGTACTCAACCAGAGGAAGTCCATATGATCTAGTTCCCCCCAGTTTCAGGACACTCAAGGGAAAAAATGCTTTTTACTACGCAGCCACTACTCTGTGGAATGCACTCCCTCCAGCCCTGAAATCCCTAAATTCTATTGCAAGATTTAGGAAAGACCTGAAATCATGGCTCCATCTACACACTAACTGGTCATAGTTAGCTTCCGACCCTGGATAGCCCATCTCCCATGCTCTGGACTATTCTCTCAGGGTACCTCTTGTCCTATGTATATAGCTCCCAGCCTTATATATAAGGATTATTTATTATATGTTCCATGGTTGTTTTTGTTTGTACAGTATGTTTGTGTATAGTTTCATGTTTCAAAGTGGACCACAATGGAAACAAGCGAAGGCTTTTTTGTGTCTAAGTCCATTTGGCGTTTTTTAAAATGATGTCATTTTCTGTAATTTTCTTAAACCGCCAATAAAGTATTCTATCTATCTATCTAGAGACCAGAGTTGTTCTACGCTCTGATAGGCCACACCCACATTTTAAAACAACGCCCCCAATGTGGGCGGGGCACGGCCGAGGGCTTGCTGCACAGCAGCGCCCCCTTGTGCTTCTCCAAAGCGTCCCAGTTTTTCCACTTTTTAAACATTTTAACAACGCCTACCCCACCCCCACTACCGACGCCCATGCACCTCCACTCCCCCCCCCCCCCCCCCCCCCCTATCTCAGGTGCGAGCTTTCCAACGGTGGCAATCCCGAGCCTCTGCGACCAACGGAAGTTGTTGAAAATGGCTACCTACAAGCATGCATGTGGATGGGCCACTTTTGTCATTTTTGAAATGTTATGAAAATAGCAGATCTGCAAGCTTGCATACTCCACGTAAGCTTTTTCATGAAAGGCATTGGCCAAAGCCATCTGCTGTGTACATGAGCCGTGCCGGCCACCTCTGCTGTCGCTTACGGCCATACCACCCTGAACTCGTCCGATCTCGGAAGCTAAGCAGGGTAGGGCCTGGTCAGTACTTGGATGGGAGACTGCCTGGGAATACCAGGTGCCGTAAGCCTTTTCATGAAAGGCATTGGCCAAAGCCATCTGCTGTGTACATGAGCCGTGCCGGCCTTCTCAGCTGTCGCTTACGGCCATACCACCCTGAACACGCCCGATCTCGTCCGATCTCGGAAGCTAAGCAGGGTAGGGCCTGGTCAGTACTTGGATGGGAGACTGCCTGGGAATACCAGGTGCCGTAAGCTTTTTCATGAAAGCCATTGGCCAAAGCCATCTGCTATGTACATGAGCCGTGCCGGCCTCCTCTGCCGTCGCTTACGGCCATACCACCCTGAACA
>NC_136809.1:60808858-60811358 GCF_951216825.1 Electrona antarctica | reverse complement strand
CTTTATATAGAATCCTGATCTGTTCATGGTGGAGGGCGGGCAATGGACTAGTGGTCAATGCAACTGACTCTAATGCGGAGGGCTGTGAGTTCGATTCCCACTCGCGGAGCAAGTGACAATGGCCCCAGACAATTGATAAACCCCTACCAGAGGTAGGGCCAAACACAACATATAGTTTTTGTATCCGTCATGAAGAGAGACCAGAGTTGTTCTACGCTCTGATAGGCCACACCCACATTTTAAAACAACGCCCCCAATGTGGGCGGGGCACGGCCGAGGGCTTGCTGCACAGCAGCGCCCCCTTGTGCTTCTCCAAAGCGTCCCAGTTTTTCCACTTTTTAAACATTTTAACAACGCCTACCCCACCCCCACTACCGACGCCCATGCACCTCCACTCCCCCCCCCCCCCCCCCCCCCCCCCTATCTCAGGTGCGAGCTTTCCAACGGTGGCAATCCCGAGCCTCTGCGACCAACGGAAGTTGTTGAAAATGGCTACCTACAAGCATGCATGTGGATGGGCCACTTTTGTCATTTTTGAAATGTTATGAAAATAGCAGATCTGCAAGCTTGCATACTCCACGGTGCTGTAAGCATCTACCAATGGGTCCTTAGAGAGGTCACAGAGGTCATTGTTATGCTAATGCCCAAGTGGGTATATGGTGATGACTAAGTGGGTATCAGACCGGATGGGAATGTCGTTAGCCTAGGAAGCGGACTTCACAGCAGTCAGTTTGAGGGTTATCGCTTCTCGGCCTTTTGGCTAAGATCAAGTGTAGTATCTGTTCTTATCAGTTTAATATCTGATATGTCCCCTATATGGGGACTAAATATTAAACGGATTTTTTGACTCAGGAGTTGAAAAAGGGGCTTGCTCCGTTCACTCCACGCATCGACCCGGCATTGCAGTGCCGCCGGGAACGGTGCACTTTCTTCCGCCTTGTTGAATGGAAAAAAAAAACGGCCTGTTTGTAATAAATAGAGATGTGGCTGACGCATATTGTTTTAACCATGTTTCTATGGTTAAAGAAATGTACTGTCATCTACTGTACATGAGCCGTACCGGCCACTTCTGCTGTCGCTTACGGCCATACCACCCTGAACACGCCGGAGCTCGTCCGATCTCGGAAGCTAAGCAGGATAGGGCCTGGTCAGTACTTGGATGGGAGACTGCCTGGGAATACCAGGTGCCGTACGCTTTTTCATGAAAGGCTTTGGCCAAAGCCATCTGCTGTGTACATGAGCCGTGCCGGCCAACTCTGCTGTCGCTTACGGCCATACCACCCTGAACACGCCCGATCTCGTCCGATCTCGGAAGCTAAGCAGGGTAGGGCCTGGTCAGTACTTGGATGGGAGACTGCCTGGGAATACCAGGTGCCGTAAGCATTTTCATGAAAGGCATTGGCCAAAGCCATCTGCTGTGTACATGAGCCGTGCCGGCCACCTCTGCTGTCGCTTACGGCCATACCACCCTGAACACGCCCGATCTCGTCCGATCTCGGAAGCTAAGCAGGGTAGGGCCTGGTCAGTACTTGGATGGGAGACTGCCTGGGAATACCAGGTGCCGTAAGCTTTTTCATGAAAGGCATTGGCCAAAGCCATCTGCTGTGTACATGAGCCGTGCCGGCCACCTCTGCTGTCGCTTACGGCCATACCACCCTGAACTCGTCCGATCTCGGAAGCTAAGCAGGGTAGGGCCTGGTCAGTACTTGGATGGGAGACTGCCTGGGAATACCAGGTGCCGTAAGCCTTTTCATGAAAGGCATTGGCCAAAGCCATCTGCTGTGTACATGAGCCGTGCCGGCCTTCTCAGCTGTCGCTTACGGCCATACCACCCTGAACACGCCCGATCTCGTCCGATCTCGGAAGCTAAGCAGGGTAGGGCCTGGTCAGTACTTGGATGGGAGACTGCCTGGGAATACCAGGTGCCGTAAGCTTTTTCATGAAAGCCATTGGCCAAAGCCATCTGCTATGTACATGAGCCGTGCCGGCCTCCTCTGCCGTCGCTTACGGCCATACCACCCTGAACACGCCCGATCTCGTCCGATCTCGGAAGCTAAGCAGGGTAGGGCCTGGTCAGTACTTGGATGGGAGACTGCCTGGGAATACCAGGTGCCGTAAGCTTTTTCATGAAAGCCATTGGCCAAAGCCATCTGCTGTGTACATGAGCCGTGCCGGCCTCCTCTGCCGTCGCGTACGGCCATACCACCCTGAACACGCCCGATCTCGTCCGATCTCGGAAGCTAAGCAGGGTAGGGCCTGGTCAGTACTTGGATGGGAGACTGCCTGGGAATACCAGGTGCTGTAAGCTTTTTCATGTCGGCAGACTGAATGACAAAACACCAGATCATGTGCAGCACGAACTTGTTGGCGGGGGTGCGGCCGAGGGGGAGGGGGACGGAAGGAGTACATGAATTCCGGAGTGCAAGTGAAAAATCTTCAAAGCGTGGAAAAGCATGAAAAGCGTGAAAGACACACAATGTGGCGTTTTGCCCGGCTCTCC
>NC_136809.1:60793858-60801358 GCF_951216825.1 Electrona antarctica | reverse complement strand
GGAGCGAGCCTTGAGCTACAGACGGAGCGAGCGCCTGCGGGGCCGTGTCCTCTGCCAGACTCCGATCCCTCGCCAGCATCTCATCGGAGCCTTCATTCTTTTTTTTTCCCGGCCAGTTGCAGAGGCTAGTTTTGGCTCGTCTTTAGCCAGGAGGCTAGCACTTTGCTCCCATCGGTCCGTCAGCTTACGTGGCTAGGTTGGCTCGTTTTTAGCCAGGTAACTAGCCACACGTCGGGAGGCAAGGATGCCCCCCCTATCCTTTTTACCACACACTTTTATTCCTTTACTAGTTCTTATCTTTTTAACTTCCCAGGATGCGGGGTCTCCTACCCCCACACCAAACTACAAACTGGAGCTGTCACCTGGGGTGAGTGCAACTTGCAAAAGAACATGTTCCACTCAGAATCCTTTCAGCTTTTTTTTTGGTGTCTGTTGCTAACTCTATGAGTTATAATCTTGCCTACTATGCACACCTACCAGCTCTTATGATACTACAGGATTGTTTTCAGTGTCAAATAAATACCAAGCTGGGGTCATCTCATGACAACAAAGACCGTGTAGTTGCACACAACAGAAAACGATGCTTAATCACTCTTTTGCTAATTTTATCTGGCAATATCGAACGAAATCCTGGTCCTGTGTCTCGTCCTGTGTCCCCTACCCTCCCCTCAACACCCTTCCCCGCCCCCACACATTCATGCATGCCTTTGGAGGACAATCTGAACAGTACGAACACTATTGAGGACATTGTGGACATTTTTTCGGCTAGAGGGTTACATATTGTTCATTTGAACATACGTAGTCTCGTACTATACATTGATCAAGTCAGAGACATGTTTGACAATGGCAGGGTTGGTATCATTTCCTTTTCTGAAACTAGACTTGATGATTCCATCAAGGACACCGAGATAGAGATAGAAAACTATACAGTCATCAGAAAGGACAGAGATCGCAATGGAGGAGGAGTCTGTGTCTATGTCAGAGCTGATATCAGCTTCAACGTCCGGTCCGAGATGGACAACAAGGACATTGAAGCAGTTTGGCTTGATATCAACCTCCCCAAAACAAAACCCTTCTTGATTGGGGCTCTGTATAGACCTCCCTCCCAATCCACCTTTTACAACCTGTTAGATGATGTATCAACTGACATAGGATGTTCGGGGGCAATCTTGATTGGCGACGTCAACACCAATATTTTGGTAAAAGACACAGCAATCTACAAGTCCTTCCGAAATTACTGTAGCCTGCATAACCTGGTTCAGTTGATTTCTCAATATACAAGGGTATGCCCTGACTCTCAAACCATCTTAGACCTCATCTTGACAAATGACCTGACCAAGATCTCCAGAAGCGGTGTCATACAGTGCAGTATAAGTGATCATGATATCATTTATTGTACTCGCAAACTTCACAAATCTGCAGTCAATTGTCATAACACAATCAGATTCAGATCATTAAAAAACTACACCTGTGAAGCATTAAATACAGCTCTGGAGAATCTGGACTGGTCAAACGTCCTTAACTGTACATCTACAGAAGAGGCCTGGTCTCGTTTTAAATCTGCCTTTCTATCAGTGGTTGACAGCCTGGCTCCCATGAAAGTCATTAGGGCGAAAGCGAGAACTCAACCATGGATGAATGCCGACATCCTAATGGCCATGAAAATAAGAAATGAGAGTTATGCCAAGTTCCGAAAAAACAGAGATGAGCAGCTGTTCGACAATTGCAAACAATTGCGTAACAAGGTCAATGGCATGATCAAGACAGCCAAACAAACCTACTTCAATGAGAAAATTGAAGAAAACAAGAAAAAGCCCCAAAAACTTTGGAAGTCCCTTAAGGAACTGGGCTGTAACAACAGGCTCAAAACAAAGATCACAAATCTCAACATTAAAATAAATGGCTCGCTCATCTCTGATAAGCTGAACGTGGCTAACTGCCTAAATGGTTTCTTCACAACCATAGCTTCCACACTGGTGGACAAGTTGCCCTCCCATTCAGGCCTTTATGGAGAGCAGCATATAAGATCTTTTTACAAAAGTCTTGGTGCTGTTGAGGACAGCTTCAAAATCTCGTCCGTATCAACAGAGGACGTGTTACTAAAACTCAGCGCCTTACAGCCAACTAAGGCTACTGGCCATGATGGTATCCCCACTAGGTTCCTCAGAGATGCAGCGGTTTCTATTGCCCCCGTTGTGGCTCACATTACAAACCTGTCCATCAGACAGGGCCATGTCCCACAGGAATTCAAACTTGCAAGAGTAGTTCCTCTCTATAAAAAGGGTAGCAAGTTGGACCCTGGGAACTACCGCCCTGTGTCCATCCTTTGTTCCATCTCAAAGGTCATAGAGAGACTAGTATATGAACAGATAAATTCATATCTGCTTAATAACAAGCTTCTTTTTGAATTCCAGTCAGGCTTCAGAAAATCTCACTCCACTGATACATGTCTGTTATACTTGACTGATAGCATCAGACGTGAGGTTGACTCAGGCAAGTACTGCGGCATGGTCATGCTGGACCTTCAAAAGGCTTTTGACACTGTGAACCACTCCATACTGCTAAACAAGCTGAAGGCAATCGGTTTTGATGGCCCATCGTTAAACTGGGTGAGATCTTACCTTGAGGGAAGGAAACAGGTGGTCGATGTGAATGGTACCCTGTCTACTTCCCTCCCAGTAGAGTGTGGGGTCCCCCAAGGGAGCATCCTAGGGCCTCTACTGTTTCTAATTTATGTAAACGACATGAACTCGGCATGTAAATGCAATCTGTTCTTGTTCGCAGACGACTCAGCTCTCCTGGTCTCGGACAAAGATAAGTCGCAGGTCGAGAGAGTACTCAGCACAGAGCTCGGTAGCATCTGTCTTTGGCTCTCCGACAACAAATTGTCACTGCACCTTGGGAAAACTGAGTCTATTCTGTTTGGTTCAAGTCATAACCTCAACAAGTCCCCGGGCTTCACAGTTAGAGTGGGTGACAGTGTGGTCACAAATAGGGAAGAGGTCACTTACTTGGGTTGTATACTAGATAACAAACTCACGGGTGAAAAAATGGCAATGAAAGTGATCTCAAAGGTCAACCAGAGAACTCGTTTCTTGGGCAGGATATCCCCTTATGTCAACAGCAGTGCTATGAGGATCTTGGCCGGTGCCCTCATCCAGTGCCACTTTGACTATGCTTGTACTTCATGGTACAGAGGTATCTCCAAGCTATTGAAAACAAAGCTGCAGACCTCCCAAAACAAGCTTGTGAGGTTACTACTAAAATTGAACCCCAGGTCTCATCTTACCTCTGCCCACTTTAGTAGCCTGGGATGGCTAAGAGTGGAGGAGAGAGTATCTCAGCTCTCATTGTGTCTGGTCTTCAAGATCCTAGATGCCTCTGTTCCTAAGTACCTGCTGGGCTACCTGCCCAGAGTGAGGGATGCTCACAGGTACTCAACCAGAGGAAGTCCATATGATCTAGTTCCCCCCAGTTTCAGGACACTCAAGGGAAAAAATGCTTTTTACTACGCAGCCACTACTCTGTGGAATGCACTCCCTCCAGCCCTGAAATCCCTAAATTCTATTGCAAGATTTAGGAAAGACCTGAAATCATGGCTCCATCTACACACTAACTGGTCATAGTTAGCTTCCGACCCTGGATAGCCCATCTCCCATGCTCTGGACTATTCTCTCAGGGTACCTCTTGTCCTATGTATATAGCTCCCAGCCTTATATATAAGGATTATTTATTATATGTTCCATGGTTGTTTTTGTTTGTACAGTATGTTTGTGTATAGTTTCATGTTTCAAAGTGGACCACAATGGAAACAAGCGAAGGCTTTTTTGTGTCTAAGTCCATTTGGCGTTTTTTAAAATGATGTCATTTTCTGTAATTTTCTTAAACCGCCAATAAAGTATTCTATCTATCTATCTAGAGACCAGAGTTGTTCTACGCTCTGATAGGCCACACCCACATTTTAAAACAACGCCCCCAATGTGGGCGGGGCACGGCCGAGGGCTTGCTGCACAGCAGCGCCCCCTTGTGCTTCTCCAAAGCGTCCCAGTTTTTCCACTTTTTAAACATTTTAACAACGCCTACCCCACCCCCACTACCGACGCCCATGCACCTCCACTCCCCCCCCCCCCCCCCCCCTATCTCAGGTGCGAGCTTTCCAACGGTGGCAATCCCGAGCCTCTGCGACCAACGGAAGTTGTTGAAAATGGCTACCTACAAGCATGCATGTGGATGGGCCACTTTTGTCATTTTTGAAATGTTATGAAAATAGCAGATCTGCAAGCTTGCATACTCCACGTAAGCTTTTTCATGAAAGGCATTGGCCAAAGCCATCTGCTGTGTACATGAGCCGTGCCGGCCACCTCTGCTGTCGCTTACGGCCATACCACCCTGAACTCGTCCGATCTCGGAAGCTAAGCAGGGTAGGGCCTGGTCAGTACTTGGATGGGAGACTGCCTGGGAATACCAGGTGCCGTAAGCCTTTTCATGAAAGGCATTGGCCAAAGCCATCTGCTGTGTACATGAGCCGTGCCGGCCTTCTCAGCTGTCGCTTACGGCCATACCACCCTGAACACGCCCGATCTCGTCCGATCTCGGAAGCTAAGCAGGGTAGGGCCTGGTCAGTACTTGGATGGGAGACTGCCTGGGAATACCAGGTGCCGTAAGCTTTTTCATGAAAGCCATTGGCCAAAGCCATCTGCTATGTACATGAGCCGTGCCGGCCTCCTCTGCCGTCGCTTACGGCCATACCACCCTGAACACGCCCGATCTCGTCCGATCTCGGAAGCTAAGCAGGGTAGGGCCTGGTCAGTACTTGGATGGGAGACTGCCTGGGAATACCAGGTGCCGTAAGCTTTTTCATGAAAGCCATTGGCCAAAGCCATCTGCTGTGTACATGAGCCGTGCCGGCCTCCTCTGCTGTCGCGTACGGCCATACCACCCTGAACACGCCCGATCTCGTCCGATCTCGGAAGCTAAGCAGGGTAGGGCCTGGTCAGTACTTGGATGGGAGACTGCCTGGGAATACCAGGTGCTGTAAGCTTTTTCATGTCGGCAGACTGAATGACAAAACACCAGATCATGTGCAGCACGAACTTGTTGGCGGGGGTGCGGCCGAGGGGGAGGGGGACGGAAGGAGTACATGAATTCCGGAGTGCAAGTGAAAAATCTTCAAAGCGTGGAAAAGCATGAAAAGCGTGAAAGACACACAATGTGGCGTTTTGCCCGGCTCTCCACGCGGCCCCTGGGAGCCTTGTCACCCTGCCGGGGTGCCCACTCAGAACTCGGCTAAAGTGGGAACCCGGCTCTCCACCCGGACCCGGGTAACCCACGGGGGAGGGGGTGGCATGGGCCAGCCTCTAACGTGACTTCCGGGGTACGAGTGTAAAAATCTTCTAAGTGTGGACAGCAGAAAGCCGGTTTGCCCGGCTCTCCACGCGGACCCAGGGAGCCTTGGGCCCCCACCGGGGTGCCAGGCCCGAAGCCAGCTAAACCCACAACCCGGCTCTCCATCCGAACCCGGGTACCCACTCTTAAGCACCCCCCTGGAATCTTCACCATTGGCTACGGGCGCACAGCGGCCGCGCCCCTGGGACTCCAAATCCATTTGCAATGCACACACTTTTGCTTCAACACTCAACAGCCTGTTTGGCTCAGTGGACTAGTGTGCTTGGCTGTAAACCAAGAGGTTGGTGGTTCAAATCCACCTCTGGGACGATGCCGTTTTTAACAGGATCCCGACCAGTACTGTTTAAACATTCAAGCTCTATTTAAACCCAGCTAATATCCCTTTATATAGAATCCTGATCTGTTCAGGGTGGAGGGCGGGCAATGGACTAGTGGTCAATGCAACTGACTCTAATGCGGAGGGCTGTGAGTTCGATTCCCACTCGCGGAGCAAGTGACAATGGCCCCAGACAATTGATAAACCCCTACCAGAGGTAGGGCCAAACACAACATATAGTTTTTGTATCCGTCATGAAGAGAGACCAGAGTTGTTCTACGCTCTGATAGGCCACACCCACATTTTAAAACAACGCCCCCAATGTGGGCGGGGCACGGCCGAGGGCTTGCTGCACAGCAGCGCCCCCTTGTGCTTCTCCAAAGCGTCCCAGTTTTTCCACTTTTTAAACATTTTAACAACGCCTACCCCACCCCCACTACCGACGCCCATGCACCTCCACTCCCCCCCCCCCCTATCTCAGGTGCGAGCTTTCCAACGGTGGCAATCCCGAGCCTCTGCGACCAACGGAAGTTGTTGAAAATGGCTACCTACAAGCATGCATGTGGATGGGCCACTTTTGTCATTTTTGAAATGTTATGAAAATAGCAGATCTGCAAGCTTGCATACTCCACGGTGCTGTAAGCATCTACCAATGGGTCCTTAGAGAGGTCACAGAGGTCATTGTTATGCTAATGCCCAAGTGGGTATATGGTGATGACTAAGTGGGTATCAGACCGGATGGGAATGTCGTTAGCCTAGGAAGCGGACTTCACAGCAGTCAGTTTGAGGGTTATCGCTTCTCGGCCTTTTGGCTAAGATCAAGTGTAGTATCTGTTCTTATCAATTTAATATCTGATATGTCCCCTATATGGGGACTAAATATTAAACGGATTTTTTGACTCAGGAGTTGAAAAAGGGGCTTGCTCCGTTCACTCCACGCATCGACCCGGCATTGCAGTGCCGCCGGGAACGGTGCACTTTCTTCCGCCTTGTTGAATGGAAAAAAAAAACGGCCTGTTTGTAATAAATAGAGATGTGGCTGACGCATATTGTTTTAACCATGTTTCTATGGTTAAAGAAATGTACTGTCATCTACTGTACATGAGCCGTACCGGCCACTTCTGCTGTCGCTTACGGCCATACCACCCTGAACACGCCGGAGCTCGTCCGATCTCGGAAGCTAAGCAGGATAAGGCCTGGTCAGTACTTGGATGGGAGACTGCCTGGGAATACCAGGTGCCGTACGCTTTTTCATGAAAGGCTTTGGCCAAAGCCATCTGCTGTGTACATGAGCCGTGCCGGCCAACTCTGCTGTCGCTTACGGCCATACCACCCTGAACACCCCCGATCTCGTCCGATCTCGGAAGCTAAGCAGGGTAGGGCCTGGTCAGTACTTGGATGGGAGACTGCCTGGGAATACCAGGTGCCGTAAGCTTTTTCATGAAAGGCATTGGCCAAAGCCATCTGCTGTGTACATGAGCCGTGCCGGCCACCTCTGCTGTCGCTTACGGCCATACCACCCTGAACACGCCCGATCTCGTCCGATCTCGGAAGCTAAGCAGGGTAGGGCCTGGTCAGTACTTGGATGGGAGACTGCCTGGGAATACCAGGTGCCGTAAGCATTTTCATGAAAGGCATTGGCCAAAGCCATCTGCTGTGTACATGAGCCGTGCCGGCCACCTCTGCTGTCGCTTACGGCCATACCACCCTGAACACGCCCGATCTCGTCCGATCTCGGAAGCTAAGCAGGGTAGGGCCTGGTCAGTACTTGGATGGGA
>NC_136809.1:60783858-60786358 GCF_951216825.1 Electrona antarctica | reverse complement strand
GACCCGGGTAACCCACGGGGGAGGGGGTGGCATGGGCCAGCCTCTAACGTGACTTCCGGGGTACGAGTGTAAAAATCTTCTAAGTGTGGACAGCAGAAAGCCGGTTTGCCCGGCTCTCCACGCGGACCCAGGGAGCCTTGGGCCCCCACCGGGGTGCCAGGCCCGAAGCCAGCTAAACCCACAACCCGGCTCTCCATCCGAACCCGGGTACCCACTCTTAAGCACCCCCCTGGAATCTTCACCATTGGCTACGGGCGCACAGCGGCCGCGCCCCTGGGACTCCAAATCCATTTGCAATGCACACACTTTTGCTTCAACACTCAACAGCCTGTTTGGCTCAGTGGACTAGTGTGCTTGGCTGTAAACCAAGAGGTTGGTGGTTCAAATCCACCTCTGGGACGATGCCGTTTTTAACAGGATCCCGACCAGTACTGTTTAAACATTCAAGCTCTATTTAAACCCAGCTAATATCCCTTTATATAGAATCCTGATCTGTTCAGGGTGGAGGGCGGGCAATGGACTAGTGGTCAATGCAACTGACTCTAATGCGGAGGGCTGTGAGTTCGATTCCCACTCGCGGAGCAAGTGACAATGGCCCCAGACAATTGATAAACCCCTACCAGAGGTAGGGCCAAACACAACATATAGTTTTGTATCCGTCATGAAGAGAGACCAGAGTTGTTCTACGCTCTGATAGGCCACACCCACATTTTAAAACAACGCCCCCAATGTGGGCGGGGCACGGCCGAGGGCTTGCTGCACAGCAGCGCCCCCTTGTGATTCTCCAAAGCGTCCCAGTTTTTCCACTTTTTAAACATTTTAACAACGCCTACCCCACCCCCACTACCGACGCCCATGCACCTCCACTCCCCCCCCCCCCCCCCCCCCCCCCCCTATCTCAGGTGCGAGCTTTCCAACGGTGGCAATCCCGAGCCTCTGCGACCAACGGAAGTTGTTGAAAATGGCTACCTACAAGCATGCATGTGGATGGGCCACTTTTGTCATTTTTGAAATGTTATGAAAATAGCAGATCTGCAAGCTTGCATACTCCACGCTGCTGTAAGCATCTACCAATGGGTCCTTAGAGAGGTCACAGAGGTCATTGTTATGCTAATGCCCAAGTGGGTATATGGTGATGACTAAGTGGGTATCAGACCGGATGGGAATGTTGTTAGCCTAGGAAGCGGACTTCACAGCAGTCAGTTTGAGGGTTATCGCTTCTCGGCCTTTTGGCTAAGATCAAGTGTAGTATCTGTTCTTATCAGTTTAATATCTGATATGTCCCCTATATGGGGACTAAATATTAAACGGATTTTTTGACTCAGGAGTTGAAAAAGGGGCTTGCTCCGTTCACTCCACGCATCGACCCGGCATTGCAGTGCCGCCGGGAACGGTGCACTTTCTTCCGCCTTGTTGAATGGAAAAAAAAAACGGCCTGTTTGTAATAAATAGAGATGTGGCTGACGCATATTGTTTTAACCATGTTTCTATGGTTAAAGAAATGTACTGTCATCTACTGTACATGAGCCGTACCGGCCACTTCTGCTGTCGCTTACGGCCATACCACCCTGAACACGCCGGAGCTCGTCCGATCTCGGAAGCTAAGCAGGATAGGGCCTGGTCAGTACTTGGATGGGAGACTGCCTGGGAATACCAGGTGCCGTACGCTTTTTCATGAAAGGCTTTGGCCAAAGCCATCTGCTGTGTACATGAGCCGTGCCGGCCAACTCTGCTGTCGCTTACGGCCATACCACCCTGAACACGCCCGATCTCGTCCGATCTCGGAAGCTAAGCAGGGTAGGGCCTGGTCAGTACTTGGATGGGAGACTGCCTGGGAATACCAGGTGCCGTAAGCTTTTTCATGAAAGGCATTGGCCAAAGCCATCTGCTGTGTACATGAGCCGTGCCGGCCACCTCTGCTGTCGCTTACGGCCATACCACCCTGAACACGCCCGATCTCGTCCGATCTCGGAAGCTAAGCAGGGTAGGGCCTGGTCAGTACTTGGATGGGAGACTGCCTGGGAATACCAGGTGCCGTAAGCATTTTCATGAAAGGCATTGGCCAAAGCCATCTGCTGTGTACATGAGCCGTGCCGGCCACCTCTGCTGTCGCTTACGGCCATACCACCCTGAACACGCCCGATCTCGTCCGATCTCGGAAGCTAAGCAGGGTAGGGCCTGGTCAGTACTTGGATGGGAGACTGCCTGGGAATACCAGGTGCCGTAAGCTTTTTCATGAAAGCCATTGGCCAAAGCCATCTGCTGTGTACATGAGCCGTGCCGGCCTCCTCTGCTGTCGCGTACGGCCATACCACCCTGAACACGCCCGATCTCGTCCGATCTCGGAAGCTAAGCAGGGTAGGGCCTGGTCAGTACTTGGATGGGAGACTGCCTGGGAATACCAGGTGCTGTAAGCTTTTTCATGTCGGCAGACTGAATGACAAAACACCAGATCATGTGCAGCACGAACTTGTTGGCGGGGGTGCGGCCGAGGGGGAGG
>NC_136809.1:60758858-60763858 GCF_951216825.1 Electrona antarctica | reverse complement strand
TTTGACTCAGGAGTTGAAAAAGGGGCTTGCTCCGTTCACTCCACGCATCGACCCGGCATTGCAGTGCCGCCGGGAACGGTGCACTTTCTTCCGCCTTGTTGAATGGAGAAAAAAAAACGGCCTGTTTGTAATAAATAGAGATGTGGCTGACGCATATTGTTTTAACCATGTTTCTATGGTTAAAGAAATGTACTGTCATCTACTGTACATGAGCCGTACCGGCCACTTCTGCTGTCGCTTACGGCCATACCACCCTGAACACGCCGGAGCTCGTCCGATCTCGGAAGCTAAGCAGGATAGGGCCTGGTCAGTACTTGGATGGGAGACTGCCTGGGAATACCAGGTGCCGTACGCTTTTTCATGAAAGGCTTTGGCCAAAGCCATCTGCTGTGTACATGAGCCGTGCCGGCCAACTCTGCTGTCGCTTACGGCCATACCACCCTGAACACGCCCGATCTCGTCCGATCTCGGAAGCTAAGCAGGGTAGGGCCTGGTCAGTACTTGGATGGGAGACTGCCTGGGAATACCAGGTGCCGTAAGCTTTTTCATGAAAGGCATTGGCCAAAGCCATCTGCTGTGTACATGAGCCGTGCCGGCCACCTCTGCTGTCGCTTACGGCCATACCACCCTGAACACGCCCGATCTCGTCCGATCTCGGAAGCTAAGCAGGGTAGGGCCTGGTCAGTACTTGGATGGGAGACTGCCTGGGAATAACAGGTGCCGTAAGCATTTTCATGAAAGGCATTGGCCAAAGCCATCTGCTGTGTACATGAGCCGTGCCGGCCACCTCTGCTGTCGCTTACGGCCATACCACCCTGAACACGCCCGATCTCGTCCGATCTCGGAAGCTAAGCAGGGTAGGGCCTGGTCAGTACTTGGATGGGAGACTGCCTGGGAATACCAGGTGCCGTAAGCTTTTTCATGAAAGGCATTGGCCAAAGCCATCTGCTGTGTACATGAGCCGTGCCGGCCACCTCTGCTGTCGCTTACGGCCATACCACCCTGAACTCGTCCGATCTCGGAAGCTAAGCAGGGTAGGGCCTGGTCAGTACTTGGATGGGAGACTGCCTGGGAATACCAGGTGCCGTAAGCCTTTTCATGAAAGGCATTGGCCAAAGCCATCTGCTGTGTACATGAGCCGTGCCGGCCTTCTCAGCTGTCGCTTACGGCCATACCACCCTGAACACGCCCGATCTCGTCCGATCTCGGAAGCTAAGCAGGGTAGGGCCTGGTCAGTACTTGGATGGGAGACTGCCTGGGAATACCAGGTGCCGTAAGCTTTTTCATGAAAGCCATTGGCCAAAGCCATCTGCTATGTACATGAGCCGTGCCGGCCTCCTCTGCCGTCGCTTACGGCCATACCACCCTGAACACGCCCGATCTCGTCCGATCTCGGAAGCTAAGCAGGGTAGGGCCTGGTCAGTACTTGGATGGGAGACTGCCTGGGAATACCAGGTGCCGTAAGCTTTTTCATGAAAGCCATTGGCCAAAGCCATCTGCTGTGTACATGAGCCGTGCCGGCCTCCTCTGCTGTCGCGTACGGCCATACCACCCTGAACACGCCCGATCTCGTCCGATCTCGGAAGCTAAGCAGGGTAGGGCCTGGTCAGTACTTGGATGGGAGACTGCCTGGGAATACCAGGTGCTGTAAGCTTTTTCATGTCGGCAGACTGAATGACAAAACACCAGATCATGTGCAGCACGAACTTGTTGGCGGGGGTGCGGCCGAGGGGGAGGGGGACGGAAGGAGTACATGAATTCCGGAGTGCAAGTGAAAAATCTTCAAAGCGTGGAAAAGCATGAAAAGCGTGAAAGACACACAATGTGGCGTTTTGCCCGGCTCTCCACGCGGCCCCTGGGAGCCTTGTCACCCTGCCGGGGTGCCCACTCAGAACTCGGCTAAAGTGGGAACCCGGCTCTCCACCCGGACCCGGGTAACCCACGGGGGAGGGGGTGGCATGGGCCAGCCTCTAACGTGACTTCCGGGGTACGAGTGTAAAAATCTTCTAAGTGTGGACAGCAGAAAGCCGGTTTGCCCGGCTCTCCACGCGGACCCAGGGAGCCTTGGGCCCCCACCGGGGTGCCAGGCCCGAAGCCAGCTAAACCCACAACCCGGCTCTCCATCCGAACCCGGGTACCCACTCTTAAGCACCCCCCTGGAATCTTCACCATTGGCTACGGGCGCACAGCGGCCGCGCCCCTGGGACTCCAAATCCATTTGCAATGCACACACTTTTGCTTCAACACTCAACAGCCTGTTTGGCTCAGTGGACTAGTGTGCTTGGCTGTAAACCAAGAGGTTGGTGGTTCAAATCCACCTCTGGGACGATGCCGTTTTTAACAGGATCCCGACCAGTACTGTTTAAACATTCAAGCTCTATTTAAACCCAGCTAATATCCCTTTATATAGAATCCTGATCTGTTCAGGGTGGAGGGCGGGCAATGGACTAGTGGTCAATGCAACTGACTCTAATGCGGAGGGCTGTGAGTTCGATTCCCACTCGCGGAGCAAGTGACAATGGCCCCAGACAATTGATAAACCCCTACCAGAGGTAGGGCCAAACACAACATATAGTTTTGTATCCGTCATGAAGAGAGACCAGAGTTGTTCTACGCTCTGATAGGCCACACCCACATTTTAAAACAACGCCCCCAATGTGGGCGGGGCACGGCCGAGGGCTTGCTGCACAGCAGCGCCCCCTTGTGCTTCTCCAAAGCGTCCCAGTTTTTCCACTTTTTAAACATTTTAACAACGCCTACCCCACCCCCACTACCGACGCCCATGCACCTCCACTCCCCCCCCCCCCCCCCCCCCCTATCTCAGGTGCGAGCTTTCCAACGGTGGCAATCCCGAGCCTCTGCGACCAACGGAAGTTGTTGAAAATGGCTACCTACAAGCATGCATGTGGATGGGCCACTTTTGTCATTTTTGAAATGTTATGAAAATAGCAGATCTGCAAGATTGCATACTCCACGGTGCTGTAAGCATCTACCAATGGGTCCTTAGAGAGGTCACAGAGGTCATTGTTATGCTAATGCCCAAGTGGGTATATGGTGATGACTAAGTGGGTATCAGACCGGATGGGAATGTCGTTAGCCTAGGAAGCGGACTTCACAGCAGTCAGTTTGAGGGTTATCGCTTCTCGGCCTTTTGGCTAAGATCAAGTGTAGTATCTGTTCTTATCAGTTTAATATCTGATATGTCCCCTATATGGGGACTAAATATTAAACGGATTTTTTGACTCAGGAGTTGAAAAAGGGGCTTGCTCCGTTCACTCCACGCATCGACCCGGCATTGCAGTGCCGCCGGGAACGGTGCACTTTCTTCCGCCTTGTTGAATGGAAAAAAAAAACGGCCTGTTTGTAATAAATAGAGATGTGGCTGACGCATATTGTTTTAACCATGTTTCTATGGTTAAAGAAATGTACTGTCATCTACTGTACATGAGCCGTACCGGCCACTTCTGCTGTCGCTTACGGCCATACCACCCTGAACACGCCGGAGCTCGTCCGATCTCGGAAGCTAAGCAGGATAGGGCCTGGTCAGTACTTGGATGGGAGACTGCCTGGGAATACCAGGTGCCGTACGCTTTTTCATGAAAGGCTTTGGCCAAAGCCATCTGCTGTGTACATGAGCCGTGCCGGCCAACTCTGCTGTCGCTTACGGCCATACCACCCTGAACACGCCCGATCTCGTCCGATCTCGGAAGCTAAGCAGGGTAGGGCCTGGTCAGTACTTGGATGGGAGACTGCCTGGGAATACCAGGTGCCGTAAGCTTTTTCATGAAAGGCATTGGCCAAAGCCATCTGCTGTGTACATGAGCCGTGCCGGCCACCTCTGCTGTCGCTTACGGCCATACCACCCTGAACACGCCCGATCTCGTCCGATCTCGGAAGCTAAGCAGGGTAGGGCCTGGTCAGTACTTGGATGGGAGACTGCCTGGGAATACCAGGTGCCGTAAGCTTTTTCATGAAAGGCATTGGCCAAAGCCATCTGCTGTGTACATGAGCCGTGCCGGCCACCTCTGCTGTCGCTTACGGCCATACCACCCTGAACTCGTCCGATCTCGGAAGCTAAGCAGGGTAGGGCCTGGTCAGTACTTGGATGGGAGACTGCCTGGGAATACCAGGTGCCGTAAGCCTTTTCATGAAAGGCATTGGCCAAAGCCATCTGCTGTGTACATGAGCCGTGCCGGCCTTCTCAGCTGTCGCTTACGGCCATACCACCCTGAACACGCCCGATCTCGTCCGATCTCGGAAGCTAAGCAGGGTAGGGCCTGGTCAGTACTTGGATGGGAGACTGCCTGGGAATACCAGGTGCCGTAAGCTTTTTCATGAAAGCCATTGGCCAAAGCCATCTGCTATGTACATGAGCCGTGCCGGCCTCCTCTGCCGTCGCTTACGGCCATACCACCCTGAACACGCCCGATCTCGTCCGATCTCGGAAGCTAAGCAGGGTAGGGCCTGGTCAGTACTTGGATGGGAGACTGCCTGGGAATACCAGGTGCCGTAAGCTTTTTCATGAAAGCCATTGGCCAAAGCCATCTGCTGTGTACATGAGCCGTGCCGGCCTCCTCTGCTGTCGCGTACGGCCATACCACCCTGAACACGCCCGATCTCGTCCGATCTCGGAAGCTAAGCAGGGTAGGGCCTGGTCAGTACTTGGATGGGAGACTGCCTGGGAATACCAGGTGCTGTAAGCTTTTTCATGTCGGCAGACTGAATGACAAAACACCAGATCATGTGCAGCACGAACTTGTTGGCGGGGGTGCGGCCGAGGGGGAGGGGGACGGAAGGAGTACATGAATTCCGGAGTGCAAGTGAAAAATCTTCAAAGCGTGGAAAAGCATGAAAAGCGTGAAAGACACACAATGTGGCGTTTTGCCCGGCTCTCCACGCGGCCCCTGGGAGCCTTGTCACCCTGCCGGGGTGCCCACTCAGAACTCGGCTAAAGTGGGAACCCGGCTCTCCACCCGGACCCGGGTAACCCACGGGGGAGG
>NC_136809.1:60748858-60751358 GCF_951216825.1 Electrona antarctica | reverse complement strand
TTTGGCTAAGATCAAGTGTAGTATCTGTTCTTATCAGTTTAATATCTGATATGTCCCCTATATGGGGACTAAATATTAAACGGATTTTTTGACTCAGGAGTTGAAAAAGGGGCTTGCTCCGTTCACTCCACGCATCGACCCGGCATTGCAGTGCCGCCGGGAACGGTGCACTTTCTTCCGCCTTGTTGAATGGAAAAAAAAAACGGCCTGTTTGTAATAAATAGAGATGTGGCTGACGCATATTGTTTTAACCATGTTTCTATGGTTAAAGAAATGTACTGTCATCTACTGTACATGAGCCGTACCGGCCACTTCTGCTGTCGCTTACGGCCATACCACCCTGAACACGCCGGAGCTCGTCCGATCTCGGAAGCTAAGCAGGATAGGGCCTGGTCAGTACTTGGATGGGAGACTGCCTGGGAATACCAGGTGCCGTACGCTTTTTCATGAAAGGCTTTGGCCAAAGCCATCTGCTGTGTACATGAGCCGTGCCGGCCAACTCTGCTGTCGCTTACGGCCATACCACCCTGAACACGCCCGATCTCGTCCGATCTCGGAAGCTAAGCAGGGTAGGGCCTGGTCAGTACTTGGATGGGAGACTGCCTGGGAATACCAGGTGCCGTAAGCTTTTTCATGAAAGGCATTGGCCAAAGCCATCTGCTGTGTACATGAGCCGTGCCGGCCACCTCTGCTGTCGCTTACGGCCATACCACCCTGAACACGCCCGATCTCGTCCGATCTCGGAAGCTAAGCAGGGTAGGGCCTGGTCAGTACTTGGATGGGAGACTGCCTGGGAATACCAGGTGCCGTAAGCTTTTTCATGAAAGGCATTGGCCAAAGCCATCTGCTGTGTACATGAGCCGTGCCGGCCACCTCTGCTGTCGCTTACGGCCATACCACCCTGAACTCGTCCGATCTCGGAAGCTAAGCAGGGTAGGGCCTGGTCAGTACTTGGATGGGAGACTGCCTGGGAATACCAGGTGCCGTAAGCCTTTTCATGAAAGGCATTGGCCAAAGCCATCTGCTGTGTACATGAGCCGTGCCGGCCTTCTCAGCTGTCGCTTACGGCCATACCACCCTGAACACGCCCGATCTCGTCCGATCTCGGAAGCTAAGCAGGGTAGGGCCTGGTCAGTACTTGGATGGGAGACTGCCTGGGAATACCAGGTGCCGTAAGCTTTTTCATGAAAGCCATTGGCCAAAGCCATCTGCTATGTACATGAGCCGTGCCGGCCTCCTCTGCCGTCGCTTACGGCCATACCACCCTGAACACGCCCGATCTCGTCCGATCTCGGAAGCTAAGCAGGGTAGGGCCTGGTCAGTACTTGGATGGGAGACTGCCTGGGAATACCAGGTGCCGTAAGCTTTTTCATGAAAGCCATTGGCCAAAGCCATCTGCTGTGTACATGAGCCGTGCCGGCCTCCTCTGCTGTCGCGTACGGCCATACCACCCTGAACACGCCCGATCTCGTCCGATCTCGGAAGCTAAGCAGGGTAGGGCCTGGTCAGTACTTGGATGGGAGACTGCCTGGGAATACCAGGTGCTGTAAGCTTTTTCATGTCGGCAGACTGAATGACAAAACACCAGATCATGTGCAGCACGAACTTGTTGGCGGGGGTGCGGCCGAGGGGGAGGGGGACGGAAGGAGTACATGAATTCCGGAGTGCAAGTGAAAAATCTTCAAAGCGTGGAAAAGCATGAAAAGCGTGAAAGACACACAATGTGGCGTTTTGCCCGGCTCTCCACGCGGCCCCTGGGAGCCTTGTCACCCTGCCGGGGTGCCCACTCAGAACTCGGCTAAAGTGGGAACCCGGCTCTCCACCCGGACCCGGGTAACCCACGGGGGAGGGGGTGGCATGGGCCAGCCTCTAACGTGACTTCCGGGGTACGAGTGTAAAAATCTTCTAAGTGTGGACAGCAGAAAGCCGGTTTGCCCGGCTCTCCACGCGGACCCAGGGAGCCTTGGGCCCCCACCGGGGTGCCAGGCCCGAAGCCAGCTAAACCCACAACCCGGCTCTCCATCCGAACCCGGGTACCCACTCTTAAGCACCCCCCTGGAATCTTCACCATTGGCTACGGGCGCACAGCGGCCGCGCCCCTGGGACTCCAAATCCATTTGCAATGCACACACTTTTGCTTCAACACTCAACAGCCTGTTTGGCTCAGTGGACTAGTGTGCTTGGCTGTAAACCAAGAGGTTGGTGGTTCAAATCCACCTCTGGGACGATGCCGTTTTTAACAGGATCCCGACCAGTACTGTTTAAACATTCAAGCTCTATTTAAACCCAGCTAATATCCCTTTATATAGAATCCTGATCTGTTCAGGGTGGAGGGAGGGCAATGGACTAGTGGTCAATGCAACTGACTCTAATGCGGAGGGCTGTGAGTTCGATTCCCACTCGCGGAGCAAGTGACAATGGCCCCAGACAATTGATAAACCCCTACCAGAGGTAGGGCCAAACACAACATATAGTTTTGTATCCGTCATGAAGAGAGACC
>NC_136809.1:60699587-60748658 GCF_951216825.1 Electrona antarctica | reverse complement strand
CTTCAAAACTAGACACTCTGCAGGCCTATAAGCTTGGCTGGGGGCAGAGAAGCAGAGTCTGAGCAGCTACAGGAAGGATGGAGGGGTTCAGACAAGGTTTTCCAACTCCGTGCCTAAATGTCACTTTCACAGCGAAATAAGCCCAGTTTGGCCCTGTTCACTTTTGCTTAGCAGAGATCTGTATCTTCAAAACTAGACACTCTGCAGGCCTATAAGCTTGGCTGGGGGCAGAGAAGCAGAGTCTGAGCAGCTACAGGAAGGATGGAGGGGTTCAGACAAGGTTTTCCAACTCCGTGCCTAAATGTCACTTTCACAGCGAAATAAGCCCAGTTTGGCCCTGTTCACTTTTGCTTAGCAGAGTCTGTATCTTCAAAACTAGACACTCTGCAGGCCTATAAGCTTGGCTGGGGGCAGAGAAGCAGAGTCTGAGCAGCTACAGGAAGGATGGAGGGGTTCAGACAAGGTTTTCCAACTCCGTGCCTAAATGTCACTTTCACAGCGAAATAAGCCCAGTTTGGCCCTGTTCACTTTTGCTTAGCAGAGTCTGTATCTTCAAAACTAGACACTCTGCAGGCCTATAAGCTTGGCTGGGGGCAGAGAAGCAGAGTCTGAGCAGCTACAGGAAGGATGGAGGGGTTCAGACAAGGTTTTCCAACTCCGTGCCTAAATGTCACTTTCACAGCGAAATAAGCCCAGTTTGGCCCTGTTCACTTTTGCTTAGCAGAGTCTGTATCTTCAAAACTAGACACTCTGCAGGCCTATAAGCTTGGCTGGGGGCAGAGAAGCAGAGTCTGAGCAGCTACAGGAAGGATGGAGGGGTTCAGACAAGGTTTTCCAACTCCGTGCCTAAATGTCACTTTCACAGCGAAATAAGCCCAGTTTGGCCCTGTTCACTTTTGCTTAGCAGAGTCTGTATCTTCAAAACTAGACACTCTGCAGGCCTATAAGCTTGGCTGGGGGCAGAGAAGCAGAGTCTGAGCAGCTACAGGAAGGATGGAGGGGTTCAGACAAGGTTTTCCAACTCCGTGCCTAAATGTCACTTTCACAGCGAAATAAGCCCAGTTTGGCCCTGTTCACTTTTGCTTAGCAGAGTCTGTATCTTCAAAACTAGACACTCTGCAGGCCTATAAGCTTGGCTGGGGGCAGAGAAGCAGAGTCTGAGCAGCTACAGGAAGGATGGAGGGGTTCAGACAAGGTTTTCCAACTCCGTGCCTAAATGTCACTTTCACAGCGAAATAAGCCCAGTTTGGCCCTGTTCACTTTTGCTTAGCAGAGTCTGTATCTTCAAAACTAGACACTCTGCAGGCCTATAAGCTTGGCTGGGGGCAGAGAAGCAGAGTCTGAGCAGCTACAGGAAGGATGGAGGGGTTCAGACAAGGTTTTCCAACTCCGTGCCTAAATGTCACTTTCACAGCGAAATAAGCCCAGTTTGGCCCTGTTCACTTTTGCTTAGCAGAGTCTGTATCTTCAAAACTAGACACTCTGCAGGCCTATAAGCTTGGCTGGGGGCAGAGAAGCAGAGTCTGAGCAGCTACAGGAAGGATGGAGGGGTTCAGACAAGGTTTTCCAACTCCGTGCCTAAATGTCACTTTCACAGCGAAATAAGCCCAGTTTGGCCCTGTTCACTTTTGCTTAGCAGAGTCTGTATCTTCAAAACTAGACACTCTGCAGGCCTATAAGCTTGGCTGGGGGCAGAGAAGCAGAGTCTGAGCAGCTACAGGAAGGATGGAGGGGTTCAGACAAGGTTTTCCAACTCCGTGCCTAAATGTCACTTTCACAGCGAAATAAGCCCAGTTTGGCCCTGTTCACTTTTGCTTAGCAGAGTCTGTATCTTCAAAACTAGACACTCTGCAGGCCTATAAGCTTGGCTGGGGGCAGAGAAGCAGAGTCTGAGCAGCTACAGGAAGGATGGAGGGGTTCAGACAAGGTTTTCCAACTCCGTGCCTAAATGTCACTTTCACAGCGAAATAAGCCCAGTTTGGCCCTGTTCACTTTTGCTTAGCAGAGTCTGTATCTTCAAAACTAGACACTCTGCAGGCCTATAAGCTTGGCTGGGGGCAGAGAAGCAGAGTCTGAGCAGCTACAGGAAGGATGGAGGGGTTCAGACAAGGTTTTCCAACTCCGTGCCTAAATGTCACTTTCACAGCGAAATAAGCCCAGTTTGGCCCTGTTCACTTTTGCTTAGCAGAGTCTGTATCTTCAAAACTAGACACTCTGCAGGCCTATAAGCTTGGCTGGGGGCAGAGAAGCAGAGTCTGAGCAGCTACAGGAAGGATGGAGGGGTTCAGACAAGGTTTTCCAACTCCGTGCCTAAATGTCACTTTCACAGCGAAATAAGCCCAGTTTGGCCCTGTTCACTTTTGCTTAGCAGAGTCTGTATCTTCAAAACTAGACACTCTGCAGGCCTATAAGCTTGGCTGGGGGCAGAGAAGCAGAGTCTGAGCAGCTACAGGAAGGATGGAGGGGTTCAGACAAGGTTTTCCAACTCCGTGCCTAAATGTCACTTTCACAGCGAAATAAGCCCAGTTTGGCCCTGTTCACTTTTGCTTAGCAGAGTCTGTATCTTCAAAACTAGACACTCTGCAGGCCTATAAGCTTGGCTGGGGGCAGAGAAGCAGAGTCTGAGCAGCTACAGGAAGGATGGAGGGGTTCAGACAAGGTTTTCCAACTCCGTGCCTAAATGTCACTTTCACAGCGAAATAAGCCCAGTTTGGCCCTGTTCACTTTTGCTTAGCAGAGTCTGTATCTTCAAAACTAGACACTCTGCAGGCCTATAAGCTTGGCTGGGGGCAGAGAAGCAGAGTCTGAGCAGCTACAGGAAGGATGGAGGGGTTCAGACAAGGTTTTCCAACTCCGTGCCTAAATGTCACTTTCACAGCGAAATAAGCCCAGTTTGGCCCTGTTCACTTTTGCTTAGCAGAGTCTGTATCTTCAAAACTAGACACTCTGCAGGCCTATAAGCTTGGCTGGGGGCAGAGAAGCAGAGT
Source organism: Electrona antarctica (assembly GCF_951216825.1). Classification (NCBI taxonomy): domain Eukaryota; kingdom Metazoa; phylum Chordata; class Actinopteri; order Myctophiformes; family Myctophidae; genus Electrona; species Electrona antarctica. The sequence continues at coordinate 60,745,671 of NC_136809.1, read as the reverse complement.
CTGAGCAGCTACAGGAAGGATGGAGGGGTTCAGACAAGGTTTTCCAACTCCGTGCCTAAATGTCACTTTCACAGCGAAATAAGCCCAGTTTGGCCCTGTTCACTTTTGCTTAGCAGAGTCTGTATCTTCAAAACTAGACACTCTGCAGGCCTATAAGCTTGGCTGGGGGCAGAGAAGCAGAGTCTGAGCAGCTACAGGAAGGATGGAGGGGTTCAGACAAGGTTTTCCAAGTCCGTGCCTAAATGTCACTTTCACAGCGAAATAAGCCCAGTTTGGCCCTGTTCACTTTTGCTTAGCAGAGTCTGTATCTTCAAAACTAGACACTCTGCAGGCCTATAAGCTTGGCTGGGGGCAGAGAAGCAGAGTCTGAGCAGCTACAGGAAGGATGGAGGGGTTCAGACAAGGTTTTCCAAGTCCGTGCCTAAATGTCACTTTCACAGCGAAATAAGCCCAGTTTGGCCCTGTTCACTTTTGCTTAGCAGAGTCTGTATCTTCAAAACTAGACACTCTGCAGGCCTATATCAGCCCAATATCAATATCAGCCCAATATCAATATCAGCCCAATATCAATATCAGCCCAATATCAATATCAGCCCAATATCAATATCAGCCCAATATCAATATCAGCCCAATATCAATATCAGCCCAATATCAATATCAGCCCAATATCAATATCAGCCCAATATCAATATCAGCCCAATATCAATATCAGCCCAATATCAATATCAGCCCAATATCAATATCAGCCCAATATCAATATCAGCCCAATATCAACCAATATCAATATCAGCCCAATATCAATATCAGCCCAATATCAATATCAGCCCAATATCAATATCAGCCCAATATCAATATCAGCCCAATATCAATATCAGCCCAATATCAATATCAGCCCAATATCAGCATCAGCCCAATATCAGCATCAGCCCAATATCAGCATCAGCCCAATATCAGCATCAGCCCAATATCAGCATCAGCCCAATATCAGCATCAGCCCAATATCAGCATCAGCCCAATATCAGCATCAGCCCAATATCAGCATCAGCCCAATATCAGCATCAGCCCAATATCAGCATCAGCCCAATATCAGCATCAGCCCAATATCAGCATCAGCCCAATATCAGCATCAGCCCAATATCAGCATCAGCCCAATATCAGCATCAGCCCAATATCAGCATCAGCCCAATATCAGCATCAGCCCAATATCAGCATCAGCCCAATATCAGCATCAGCCCAATATCAGCATCAGCCCAATATCAGCATCAGCCCAATATCAGCATCAGCCCAATATCAGCATCAGCCCAATATCAGCATCAGCCCAATATCAGCATCAGCCCAATATCAGCATCAGCCCAATATCAGCATCAGCCCAATATCAGCATCAGCCCAATATCAGCATCAGCCCAATATCAGCATCAGCCCAATATCAGCATCAGCCCAATATCAGCATCAGCCCAATATCAGCATCAGCCCAATATCAGCATCAGCCCAATATCAGCATCAGCCCAATATCAGCATCAGCCCAATATCAGCATCAGCCCAATATCAGCATCAGCCCAATATCAGCATCAGCCCAATATCAGCATCAGCCCAATATCAGCATCAGCCCAATATCAGCATCAGCCCAATATCAGCATCAGCCCAATATCAGCATCAGCCCAATATCAGCATCAGCCCAATATCAGCATCAGCCCAATATCAGCATCAGCCCAATATCAATATCAGCCCAATATCAATATCAGCCCAATATCAATATCAGCCCAATATCAATATCAGCCCAATATCAATATCAGCCCAATATCAATATCAGCCCAATATCAATATCAGCCCAATATCAATATCAGCCCAATATCAATATCAGCCCAATATCAATATCAGCCCAATATCAATATCAGCCCAATATCAATATCAGCCCAATATCAATATCAGCCCAATATCAACCAATATCAATATCAGCCCAATATCAATATCAGCCCAATATCAATATCAGCCCAATATCAATATCAGCCCAATATCAATATATCAGCTGATATTGGGCTGATGCTGATATTGGGCTGATGCTGATATTGGGCTGATGCTGATATTGGGCTGATGCTGATATTGGGCTGATGCTGATATTGGGCTGATGCTGATATTGGGCTGATGCTGATATTGGGCTGATGCTGATATTGGGCTGATGCTGATATTGGGCTGATGCTGATATTGGGCTGATGCTGATATTGGGCTGATGCTGATATTGGGCTGATGCTGATATTGGGCTGATGCTGATATTGGGCTGATGCTGATATTGGGCTGATGCTGATATTGGGCTGATGCTGATATTGGGCTGATGCTGATATTGGGCTGATGCTGATATTGGGCTGATGCTGATATTGGGCTGATGCTGATATTGGGCTGATGCTGATATTGGGCTGATGCTGATATTGGGCTGATGCTGATATTGGGCTGATGCTGATATTGGGCTGATATTGATATTGGGCTGATATTGATATTGGGCTGATATTGATATTGGGCTGATATTGATATTGGGCTGATATTGATATTGGGCTGATATTGATATTGGGCTGATATTGATATTGGGCTGATATTGATATTGGGCTGATATTGATATTGGGCTGATATTGATATTGGTTGATATTGGGCTGATATTGATATTGGGCTGATATTGATATTGGGCTGATATTGATATTGGGCTGATATTGATATTGGGCTGATATTGATATTGGGCTGATATTGATATTGGGCTGATATTGATATTGGGCTGATATTGATATTGGGCTGATATTGATATTGGGCTGATATTGATATTGGGCTGATATTGATATTGGGCTGATATTGATATTGGGCTGATATTGATATTGGGCTGATATTGATATTGGGCTGATATTGATATTGGGCTGATATAGGCCTGCAGAGTGTCTAGTTTTGAAGATACAGACTCTGCTAAGCAAAAGTGAACAGGGCCAAACTGGGCTTATTTCGCTGTGAAAGTGACATTTAGGCACGGACTTGGAAAACCTTGTCTGAACCCCTCCATCCTTCCTGTAGCTGCTCAGACTCTGCTTCTCTGCCCCCAGCCAAGCTTATAGGCCTGCAGAGTGTCTAGTTTTGAAGATACAGACTCTGCTAAGCAAAAGTGAACAGGGCCAAACTGGGCTTATTTCGCTGTGAAAGTGACATTTAGGCACGGAGTTGGAAAACCTTGTCTGAACCCCTCCATCCTTCCTGTAGCTGCTCAGACTCTGCTTCTCTGCCCCCAGCCAAGCTTATAGGCCTGCAGAGTGTCTAGTTTTGAAGATACAGACTCTGCTAAGCAAAAGTGAACAGGGCCAAACTGGGCTTATTTCGCTGTGAAAGTGACATTTAGGCACGGAGTTGGAAAACCTTGTCTGAACCCCTCCATCCTTCCTGTAGCTGCTCAGACTCTGCTTCTCTGCCCCCAGCCAAGCTTATAGGCCTGCAGAGTGTCTAGTTTTGAAGATACAGACTCTGCTAAGCAAAAGTGAACAGGGCCAAACTGGGCTTATTTCGCTGTGAAAGTGACATTTAGGCACGGAGTTGGAAAACCTTGTCTGAACCCCTCCATCCTTCCTGTAGCTGCTCAGACTCTGCTTCTCTGCCCCCAGCCAAGCTTATAGGCCTGCAGAGTGTCTAGTTTTGAAGATACAGACTCTGCTAAGCAAAAGTGAACAGGGCCAAACTGGGCTTATTTCGCTGTGAAAGTGACATTTAGGCACGGAGTTGGAAAACCTTGTCTGAACCCCTCCATCCTTCCTGTAGCTGCTCAGACTCTGCTTCTCTGCCCCCAGCCAAGCTTATAGGCCTGCAGAGTGTCTAGTTTTGAAGATACAGACTCTGCTAAGCAAAAGTGAACAGGGCCAAACTGGGCTTATTTCGCTGTGAAAGTGACATTTAGGCACGGAGTTGGAAAACCTTGTCTGAACCCCTCCATCCTTCCTGTAGCTGCTCAGACTCTGCTTCTCTGCCCCCAGCCAAGCTTATAGGCCTGCAGAGTGTCTAGTTTTGAAGATACAGACTCTGCTAAGCAAAAGTGAACAGGGCCAAACTGGGCTTATTTCGCTGTGAAAGTGACATTTAGGCACGGAGTTGGAAAACCTTGTCTGAACCCCTCCATCCTTCCTGTAGCTGCTCAGACTCTGCTTCTCTGCCCCCAGCCAAGCTTATAGGCCTGCAGAGTGTCTAGTTTTGAAGATACAGACTCTGCTAAGCAAAAGTGAACAGGGCCAAACTGGGCTTATTTCGCTGTGAAAGTGACATTTAGGCACGGAGTTGGAAAACCTTGTCTGAACCCCTCCATCCTTCCTGTAGCTGCTCAGACTCTGCTTCTCTGCCCCCAGCCAAGCTTATAGGCCTGCAGAGTGTCTAGTTTTGAAGATACAGACTCTGCTAAGCAAAAGTGAACAGGGCCAAACTGGGCTTATTTCGCTGTGAAAGTGACATTTAGGCACGGAGTTGGAAAACCTTGTCTGAACCCCTCCATCCTTCCTGTAGCTGCTCAGACTCTGCTTCTCTGCCCCCAGCCAAGCTTATAGGCCTGCAGAGTGTCTAGTTTTGAAGATACAGACTCTGCTAAGCAAAAGTGAACAGGGCCAAACTGGGCTTATTTCGCTGTGAAAGTGACATTTAGGCACGGAGTTGGAAAACCTTGTCTGAACCCCTCCATCCTTCCTGTAGCTGCTCAGACTCTGCTTCTCTGCCCCCAGCCAAGCTTATAGGCCTGCAGAGTGTCTAGTTTTGAAGATACAGACTCTGCTAAGCAAAAGTGAACAGGGCCAAACTGGGCTTATTTCGCTGTGAAAGTGACATTTAGGCACGGAGTTGGAAAACCTTGTCTGAACCCCTCCATCCTTCCTGTAGCTGCTCAGACTCTGCTTCTCTGCCCCCAGCCAAGCTTATAGGCCTGCAGAGTGTCTAGTTTTGAAGATACAGACTCTGCTAAGCAAAAGTGAACAGGGCCAAACTGGGCTTATTTCGCTGTGAAAGTGACATTTAGGCACGGAGTTGGAAAACCTTGTCTGAACCCCTCCATCCTTCCTGTAGCTGCTCAGACTCTGCTTCTCTGCCCCCAGCCAAGCTTATAGGCCTGCAGAGTGTCTAGTTTTGAAGATACAGACTCTGCTAAGCAAAAGTGAACAGGGCCAAACTGGGCTTATTTCGCTGTGAAAGTGACATTTAGGCACGGAGTTGGAAAACCTTGTCTGAACCCCTCCATCCTTCCTGTAGCTGCTCAGACTCTGCTTCTCTGCCCCCAGCCATGCTTATAGGCCTGCAGAGTGTCTAGTTTTGAAGATACAGACTCTGCTAAGCAAAAGTGAACAGGGCCAAACTGGGCTTATTTCGCTGTGAAAGTGACATTTAGGCACGGAGTTGGAAAACCTTGTCTGAACCCCTCCATCCTTCCTGTAGCTGCTCAGACTCTGCTTCTCTGCCCCCAGCCAAGCTTATAGGCCTGCAGAGTGTCTAGTTTTGAAGATACAGACTCTGCTAAGCAAAAGTGAACAGGGCCAAACTGGGCTTATTTCGCTGTGAAAGTGACATTTAGGCACGGAGTTGGAAAACCTTGTCTGAACCCCTCCATCCTTCCTGTAGCTGCTCAGACTCTGCTTCTCTGCCCCCAGCCAAGCTTATAGGCCTGCAGAGTGTCTAGTTTTGAAGATACAGACTCTGCTAAGCAAAAGTGAACAGGGCCAAACTGGGCTTATTTCGCTGTGAAAGTGACATTTAGGCACGGAGTTGGAAAACCTTGTCTGAACCCCTCCATCCTTCCTGTAGCTGCTCAGACTCTGCTTCTCTGCCCCCAGCCAAGCTTATAGGCCTGCAGAGTGTCTAGTTTTGAAGATACAGACTCTGCTAAGCAAAAGTGAACAGGGCCAAACTGGGCTTATTTCGCTGTGAAAGTGACATTTAGGCACGGAGTTGGAAAACCTTGTCTGAACCCCTCCATCCTTCCTGTAGCTGCTCAGACTCTGCTTCTCTGCCCCCAGCCAAGCTTATAGGCCTGCAGAGTGTCTAGTTTTGAAGATACAGACTCTGCTAAGCAAAAGTGAACAGGGCCAAACTGGGCTTATTTCGCTGTGAAAGTGACATTTAGGCACGGAGTTGGAAAACCTTGTCTGAACCCCTCCATCCTTCCTGTAGCTGCTCAGACTCTGCTTCTCTGCCCCCAGCCAAGCTTATAGGCCTGCAGAGTGTCTAGTTTTGAAGATACAGACTCTGCTAAGCAAAAGTGAACAGGGCCAAACTGGGCTTATTTCGCTGTGAAAGTGACATTTAGGCACGGAGTTGGAAAACCTTGTCTGAACCCCTCCATCCTTCCTGTAGCTGCTCAGACTCTGCTTCTCTGCCCCCAGCCAAGCTTATAGGCCTGCAGAGTGTCTAGTTTTGAAGATACAGACTCTGCTAAGCAAAAGTGAACAGGGCCAAACTGGGCTTATTTCGCTGTGAAAGTGACATTTAGGCACGGAGTTGGAAAACCTTGTCTGAACCCCTCCATCCTTCCTGTAGCTGCTCAGACTCTGCTTCTCTGCCCCCAGCCAAGCTTATAGGCCTGCAGAGTGTCTAGTTTTGAAGATACAGACTCTGCTAAGCAAAAGTGAACAGGGCCAAACTGGGCTTATTTCGCTGTGAAATTTCGATGTCACTTTCACAGCGAAATAAGCCCAGTTTGGCCCTGTTCACTTTTGCTTAGCAGAGTCTGTATCTTCAAAACTAGACACTCTGCAGGCCTATAAGCTTGGCTGGGGGCAGAGAAGCAGAGTCTGAGCAGCTACAGGAAGGATGGAGGGGTTCAGACAAGGTTTTCCAACTCCGTGCCTAAATGTCACTTTCACAGCGAAATAAGCCCAGTTTGGCCCTGTTCACTTTTGCTTAGCAGAGTCTGTATCTTCAAAACTAGACACTCTGCAGGCCTATAAGCTTGGCTGGGGGCAGAGAAGCAGAGTCTGAGCAGCTACAGGAAGGATGGAGGGGTTCAGACAAGGTTTTCCAACTCCGTGCCTAAATGTCACTTTCACAGCGAAATAAGCCCAGTTTGGCCCTGTTCACTTTTGCTTAGCAGAGTCTGTATCTTCAAAACTAGACACTCTGCAGGCCTATAAGCTTGGCTGGGGGCAGAGAAGCAGAGTCTGAGCAGCTACAGGAAGGATGGAGGGGTTCAGACAAGGTTTTCCAACTCCGTGCCTAAATGTCACTTTCACAGCGAAATAAGCCCAGTTTGGCCCTGTTCACTTTTGCTTAGCAGAGTCTGTATCTTCAAAACTAGACACTCTGCAGGCCTATAAGCTTGGCTGGGGGCAGAGAAGCAGAGTCTGAGCAGCTACAGGAAGGATGGAGGGGTTCAGACAAGGTTTTCCAACTCCGTGCCTAAATGTCACTTTCACAGCGAAATAAGCCCAGTTTGGCCCTGTTCACTTTTGCTTAGCAGAGTCTGTATCTTCAAAACTAGACACTCTGCAGGCCTATAAGCTTGGCTGGGGGCAGAGAAGCAGAGTCTGAGCAGCTACAGGAAGGATGGAGGGGTTCAGACAAGGTTTTCCAACTCCGTGCCTAAATGTCACTTTCACAGCGAAATAAGCCCAGTTTGGCCCTGTTCACTTTTGCTTAGCAGAGTCTGTATCTTCAAAACTAGACACTCTGCAGGCCTATAAGCTTGGCTGGGGGCAGAGAAGCAGAGTCTGAGCAGCTACAGGAAGGATGGAGGGGTTCAGACAAGGTTTTCCAACTCCGTGCCTAAATGTCACTTTCACAGCGAAATAAGCCCAGTTTGGCCCTGTTCACTTTTGCTTAGCAGAGTCTGTATCTTCAAAACTAGACACTCTGCAGGCCTATAAGCTTGGCTGGGGGCAGAGAAGCAGAGTCTGAGCAGCTACAGGAAGGATGGAGGGGTTCAGACAAGGTTTTCCAACTCCGTGCCTAAATGTCACTTTCACAGCGAAATAAGCCCAGTTTGGCCCTGTTCACTTTTGCTTAGCAGAGTCTGTATCTTCAAAACTAGACACTCTGCAGGCCTATAAGCTTGGCTGGGGGCAGAGAAGCAGAGTCTGAGCAGCTACAGGAAGGATGGAGGGGTTCAGACAAGGTTTTCCAACTCCGTGCCTAAATGTCACTTTCACAGCGAAATAAGCCCAGTTTGGCCCTGTTCACTTTTGCTTAGCAGAGTCTGTATCTTCAAAACTAGACACTCTGCAGGCCTATAAGCTTGGCTGGGGGCAGAGAAGCAGAGTCTGAGCAGCTACAGGAAGGATGGAGGGGTTCAGACAAGGTTTTCCAACTCCGTGCCTAAATGTCACTTTCACAGCGAAATAAGCCCAGTTTGGCCCTGTTCACTTTTGCTTAGCAGAGTCTGTATCTTCAAAACTAGACACTCTGCAGGCCTATAAGCTTGGCTGGGGGCAGAGAAGCAGAGTCTGAGCAGCTACAGGAAGGATGGAGGGGTTCAGACAAGGTTTTCCAACTCCGTGCCTAAATGTCACTTTCACAGCGAAATAAGCCCAGTTTGGCCCTGTTCACTTTTGCTTAGCAGAGTCTGTATCTTCAAAACTAGACACTCTGCAGGCCTATAAGCTTGGCTGGGGGCAGAGAAGCAGAGTCTGAGCAGCTACAGGAAGGATGGAGGGGTTCAGACAAGGTTTTCCAACTCCGTGCCTAAATGTCACTTTCACAGCGAAATAAGCCCAGTTTGGCCCTGTTCACTTTTGCTTAGCAGAGTCTGTATCTTCAAAACTAGACACTCTGCAGGCCTATAAGCTTGGCTGGGGGCAGAGAAGCAGAGTCTGAGCAGCTACAGGAAGGATGGAGGGGTTCAGACAAGGTTTTCCAACTCCGTGCCTAAATGTCACTTTCACAGCGAAATAAGCCCAGTTTGGCCCTGTTCACTTTTGCTTAGCAGAGTCTGTATCTTCAAAACTAGACACTCTGCAGGCCTATAAGCTTGGCTGGGGGCAGAGAAGCAGAGTCTGAGCAGCTACAGGAAGGATGGAGGGGTTCAGACAAGGTTTTCCAACTCCGTGCCTAAATGTCACTTTCACAGCGAAATAAGCCCAGTTTGGCCCTGTTCACTTTTGCTTAGCAGAGTCTGTATCTTCAAAACTAGACACTCTGCAGGCCTATAAGCTTGGCTGGGGGCAGAGAAGCAGAGTCTGAGCAGCTACAGGAAGGATGGAGGGGTTCAGACAAGGTTTTCCAACTCCGTGCCTAAATGTCACTTTCACAGCGAAATAAGCCCAGTTTGGCCCTGTTCACTTTTGCTTAGCAGAGTCTGTATCTTCAAAACTAGACACTCTGCAGGCCTATAAGCTTGGCTGGGGGCAGAGAAGCAGAGTCTGAGCAGCTACAGGAAGGATGGAGGGGTTCAGACAAGGTTTTCCAACTCCGTGCCTAAATGTCACTTTCACAGCGAAATAAGCCCAGTTTGGCCCTGTTCACTTTTGCTTAGCAGAGTCTGTATCTTCAAAACTAGACACTCTGCAGGCCTATAAGCTTGGCTGGGGGCAGAGAAGCAGAGTCTGAGCAGCTACAGGAAGGATGGAGGGGTTCAGACAAGGTTTTCCAACTCCGTGCCTAAATGTCACTTTCACAGCGAAATAAGCCCAGTTTGGCCCTGTTCACTTTTGCTTAGCAGAGTCTGTATCTTCAAAACTAGACACTCTGCAGGCCTATAAGCTTGGCTGGGGGCAGAGAAGCAGAGTCTGAGCAGCTACAGGAAGGATGGAGGGGTTCAGACAAGGTTTTCCAACTCCGTGCCTAAATGTCACTTTCACAGCGAAATAAGCCCAGTTTGGCCCTGTTCACTTTTGCTTAGCAGAGTCTGTATCTTCAAAACTAGACACTCTGCAGGCCTATAAGCTTGGCTGGGGGCAGAGAAGCAGAGTCTGAGCAGCTACAGGAAGGATGGAGGGGTTCAGACAAGGTTTTCCAACTCCGTGCCTAAATGTCACTTTCACAGCGAAATAAGCCCAGTTTGGCCCTGTTCACTTTTGCTTAGCAGAGTCTGTATCTTCAAAACTAGACACTCTGCAGGCCTATAAGCTTGGCTGGGGGCAGAGAAGCAGAGTCTGAGCAGCTACAGGAAGGATGGAGGGGTTCAGACAAGGTTTTCCAACTCCGTGCCTAAATGTCACTTTCACAGCGAAATAAGCCCAGTTTGGCCCTGTTCACTTTTGCTTAGCAGAGTCTGTATCTTCAAAACTAGACACTCTGCAGGCCTATAAGCTTGGCTGGGGGCAGAGAAGCAGAGTCTGAGCAGCTACAGGAAGGATGGAGGGGTTCAGACAAGGTTTTCCAACTCCGTGCCTAAATGTCACTTTCACAGCGAAATAAGCCCAGTTTGGCCCTGTTCACTTTTGCTTAGCAGAGTCTGTATCTTCAAAACTAGACACTCTGCAGGCCTATAAGCTTGGCTGGGGGCAGAGAAGCAGAGTCTGAGCAGCTACAGGAAGGATGGAGGGGTTCAGACAAGGTTTTCCAACTCCGTGCCTAAATGTCACTTTCACAGCGAAATAAGCCCAGTTTGGCCCTGTTCACTTTTGCTTAGCAGAGTCTGTATCTTCAAAACTAGACACTCTGCAGGCCTATAAGCTTGGCTGGGGGCAGAGAAGCAGAGTCTGAGCAGCTACAGGAAGGATGGAGGGGTTCAGACAAGGTTTTCCAACTCCGTGCCTAAATGTCACTTTCACAGCGAAATAAGCCCAGTTTGGCCCTGTTCACTTTTGCTTAGCAGAGTCTGTATCTTCAAAACTAGACACTCTGCAGGCCTATAAGCTTGGCTGGGGGCAGAGAAGCAGAGTCTGAGCAGCTACAGGAAGGATGGAGGGGTTCAGACAAGGTTTTCCAAGTCCGTGCCTAAATGTCACTTTCACAGCGAAATAAGCCCAGTTTGGCCCTGTTCACTTTTGCTTAGCAGAGTCTGTATCTTCAAAACTAGACACTCTGCAGGCCTATATCAGCCCAATATCAATATCAGCCCAATATCAATATCAGCCCAATATCAGCATCAGCCCAATATCAGCATCAGCCCAATATCAGCATCAGCCCAATATCAGCATCAGCCCAATATCAGCATCAGCCCAATATCAGCATCAGCCCAATATCAGCATCAGCCCAATATCAGCATCAGCCCAATATCAGCATCAGCCCAATATCAGCATCAGCCCAATATCAGCATCAGCCCAATATCAGCATCAGCCCAATATCAGCATCAGCCCAATATCAGCATCAGCCCAATATCAGCATCAGCCCAATATCAGCATCAGCCCAATATCAGCATCAGCCCAATATCAGCATCAGCCCAATATCAGCAGTACCCTCCCCAAGTAACCTCAACCGTGAGACTCATGGATGTCCAGACTGAGACCCTTATATATTTGGTCAAGCCAGGGTGCTCCTGTGTCAGCTTCTGCTACACATGAAGATTGGGATCCTAGGAAGTGAAATTGGAACGATACAGAGGAGATTGGAATCAAACCAATAGGAAGTGAAATTGGAACGATACAGAGAAGATTGGAATCAAACCAAAAGGAACTGAAATTGGAACGATACAGAGAAGATTGGGATCAAACCAAAAGGAACTGAAATTTTACGTTCCTTTTGTCGATCTGGCGCCAATTTTCTTGTTAGTGAACACCAATGCGGACTCCCACAGTACCCTCCCCAGGTAACCTCAGCCGTGAGACCCCTGGATGTCCACACTGAGATAGATAGATCGATCTATAGATAAATCGCTATCTATCTATCTATCTATCTATCAATCAATCAATTGGAACGATACAGTGAAGATTGGGATCATAGGAACTGAAATTGGAACGATACAGTGAAGATTGGGATCATAGGAAGTGAATTTGGAACGATACAGAGAAGATTGGGATCATAGGAACTGAAATTGGAACGATACAGTGAAGATTGGGATCATAGGAAGTGAAATTGGAACGATACAGAGAAGATTGGGATCATAGGAACTGAAATTGGAACGATACAGTGAAGATTGGGAGGAACTGAAATTGGAACGATACAGAGAAGATTGGGAGCAAACTTAGGAAGAGGACCCCAACCGTTCTTTGAGGTTTTGGCCCGAGGCCCTGCGCGGGCCCCCGAAGGGGGCCGCGCAAAAAAAAATTTGGCCCTTCCCGGTCCCCGGGGCGCCCGGAGATGAGGGACGCGCCCGGCGCGCCCCGGCGTCGCCCCGTCCGCCCGCGGCGGGCCCAAAGGCCCGATAAGTGGAACGCGGCGCCTCCGCGTTCCTCCTTCGGCCGGTGCGTTCCTTTTCCGGTGCGTTCCTATTGGACCCGCCCCAATAGAGTCTTTCCCGCCCCCAATAGAGTCTTTTCTACTATTTTTCTACCGTGGGAGGCGCCTGGGCTCAAAGGTGCCCGCCCATGGTGTCCCGAGGTGACCCTGGCCCGAGGTGACCTTGAAAGAAAAAGCCGTGCGCCGAGTGCTATCCGCCGAGCTCGTAGATCTGCTGCTTTCAAACAAAGTGTGACGCCTCTACAATAACGGTGGTTCTCAAAGTGGATTCCGGGAACTCTGTGGGTTCCTTTTGTTTGAAACTGAGCACTACTGCAAACTTTGGAAGCCAATCTTAGCCAATCAGGATGGAGTCTGAGAAATCTGAAAGACCCATTTCGTTGAATGGCTCTAGAGAGACTGTGTACCAATTTGCGTGATGTTTGGACAAAATCTGTAGGTGTACTGTCCAAAAACTTGCTTTATACAAAGCGGCCTACTGGTGGCGCTATAACAGGCCGTTGGCATCCAGGGAGTGTGTGCACAAAATTTGGCATCGACTGGGTTGACGGTGCCGGAGATTAGACGGACAGACACACGGACGGACGGAGTGCAAAACATACTCTCTCCCCATGCCTTCGGCCTGGTGGAGACAATAATGTCCTGCTTGAGTGTTTGCACGAAATGTTATTATAATTCATAATACCTGAATGCACAAACTATTCGTAATTAGAACAAGCAAGCTCACGATGCGGCGCGAAGCTTGTAGATCAGCTATTTTCACTCATTCTTAAACATTTGATTTCTAATATGTATGAAAGCTAGAATGAAGAGATGACTGAATGACATGGTGGAATCAGCCACATCAATTTCCCAGAGGAGTAAAGCCGTGCAGCTACAGATAACTAACCAGATTGATTACACCCTTAAAACGTACATGCTAGTATGCCAGGACCCATGGATCCTATATGAAGCACCCCTGACCGTCCGGCTGCATGGATACACCCTTAAAACGTACATGCTAGTATGCCAGGACCCATGGATCCTATATGAAGCACCCCTGACAGTCCGGCTGCAGGGATTAGTATAGTAGGGCACCCGCATTCTGCTGAAAATTAATTGCAGACCCTTAACCCTCTCCAGGATTTAATTATGAATTTTTACATTGGCGAATTCACAACTTTCCTCATTTCGGACTCATTTCTGATGACTGGTTCTCGCTTCCTACACAACCCAGACACATTATAACTGAGGTTTTTCAGTCATGGGGGATCGGATAGAGTTATTCCACAATCCACACTACCTCTGGGATAACACAATAACCCACAGATTAATTCATTTATAATTTATTCAACTTCTAATACGGCACAATCACTGCCCTGCCATCCTACATTGGTCTCCCCTGACCAATTGACTTGGCATTAAGCCCAGTAGATTCATTTACTACCCAGTCCCGGAACAAGGACGACCAGAACCCTTTATGTCCACTCATTAATAGTTTGACCCCAGTTTGACAGCTGTCTGCTGTACCTATAGAGGCACAAGGCCCCTGCGCGAGGAAACCAGTGCGTTCTTTGAGGTTTTCACAGCTATTCCGTTAATTTTCTTATTTCTGAAGGTTCAGTTAACACAAACACATCTATAGCAACTCAAATTGACATTTCTATAACATCACCCTCAGTGAAATATGACATTAGAGCTGTACTATGGGACAGAGTCTCTGCTCTGTGCTCTGTGTTACTGTGCACTGACGACACCTCGTGGGCATTCAGTTGAATTGCATGCATGCCCAGCTAATTGACATCACAGGCTGTGTGAAATATGTGAATATGACAGAACAGTGGTTCTCATATTGACCAGGGGTCATTGCTTTTGTTCTCAGAGTTACATTGCTCAACTCAAGACTCCGCTCGCTCACTCACACTCACTCACTCACTCACTCACTCACTCACTCACTCACTCACTCACTCACTCACTCACTCACTCACCGCACGCACGCACGCACGCACGCACGCACGCACGCACGCACGCACGCACGCACGCACGCACGCACGCACGCACGCACGCACGCACGCACGCACGCACGCACGCACTCACTCACTCACTCACTCACTCACTCACTCACTCACCGCACGCACGCACGCACGCACGAAAAGGAAAAGGAACGCACCGGCCGAAGGAGGAACGCGGAGGCGCCGCGTTCCACTTATCGGGCCTTTGGGCCCGCCGCGGGCGGACGGGGCGACGCCGGGGCGCGCCAGGCGCGTCCCTCATCTCCGGGCGCCCCGGGGACCGGGAAGGGCCAAAAAATGTTTTGCGCGGCCCCCTTCGGGGGCCCGAGGCCCTGCGCGGGCCCAGTTAACACGACACCTCGTGGGCACAGTGACCTCTGGGCCCTTCCCGGTCCCCGGGGCGCCCGGAGATGAGGGACGCGCCTGGCGCGCCCCGGCGTCGCCCCGTCCGCCCGCGGCGGGCCCAAAGGCCCGATAAGTGGAACGCGGCGCCTCCGCGTTCCTCCTTCGGCCGGTGCGTTCCTTTTCCTTTTCGTGCGTGCGTGCGTGCGTGCGTGCGCGCACTCACTCACTCACTCACTCACTCACTCACTCACTCACTCACTCACTCACTCACCGCACCGCCCGCACGCACGCACGCACGCACGCACACAGGCATGAGGGCACAGTGACCTCTGGGCCCTGACCCTCCACGCACGCTCTCTCAACGCACGCACGCACGCACGCACGCACGCACTCACTCACTCACTCACTCACTCACTCACTCACTCACTCACTCACCGCACGCACGCACGCACGCACGCACGCACGCACGCACGCACGTCAAACTGGGGGCCCTTTAAATGAAAAGGGTTGACAACTGTCTAGCTTAGTGAAATATTGAATTGGACATTTCATAAAGTCACACATACAACAGACTGTGACAGACAGGTTTATTTTTAGCACTCCAGGGTGTCGAACCCCATACACGCCCGTGTAAACTTGGTGTAGTACCGGTACGAGCACTTTGTTTTTCCTGTCTGACACAATGTCTTTATTGCATGTGAACAACATGTACATTTTAGCCAATAATGTTGAATAAAAAAAGGAATATAAAACTAAATGTTATCATTCTGTCGGTTCTACAACTCACCTTTGTATATAGAAAATAAATGTCATATGTGTCCACCACTCTGACAGCTGTCTGCTGCTCCACACACACTGTACACAAATTGAACATACAGTAAATAATGGGCTTGCAAATGTGTTTGTATTACATGCAATGAGTAATTATATTGGACTTTAGCTAACATGCAAACACAGGCTGGTTTTACAATTATTTATTTATTTAAAAATGGCCCAATAGACATAAACACTAAAATCGAGGCTTCATCTAGCCACAAGCAGATGGACCATGTAATACATATTTTATTTAGTGCATTAGCTAAATAATTATTATGCCCTTACCTCTGACAGCAAGCCCAGCCTGTCTGACTGACTGACTTCTAATGCTCTCTTCTTCCTTCCCTTCCTCCTGCTGCTATCATGCTAACAGAAGCTAACTCTCTCTAACTCTGTCCAAAAGACCCCAAAACGTTCCAAATAAATTTTCGGGTCCTTAGTGATCATCAGAGAGACAAAAGGTGGCCATTAATGTCTTTCAAACATCTTCTACGACTTATTAAAAAATATATGAAATATTGCACTGGCCAGCCATAACAGTGGAACACAAGCTAACATGCTAACAGATGCTACATGGCTCTAAATCTGTCAAAAATAGACCAAAACATTCCAAATTAATTTTCGAGTCCTTAGTGATCATCAGAGAGACAAAAGGTGGCCATTAATGTCTTTCAAACATCTTCTACGATTTATTAAAAAATATATCAATAGTACCTCCAGTCCAGCCTGCTTGTTGACAGGCAAACCAAGATGGCTGCCGTGTTCAGTGGAAAGTGAGAGAGGGGGGCGGCGCCCTGCTGTCAGCTGTCAGTCAAGAGTCTAAACCATTGGCCCCCAGCAACATTAGGATAGGCCAATAACCATCCAGGGATATCCTAATACATTTTAGGAAAGTCAGAGAGGATCGGCTGGCCAGGAGCGCGAGGAAACCAGTGCGTTCTTTGAGGTTTTCACAGCTATTCCGTTAATTTTCTTATTTCTGAAGGTTCAGTTAACACAAACACATCTATAGCAACTCAAATTGACATTTCTATAACATCACCCTCAGTGAAATATGACATTAGAGCTGTACTATGGGACAGAGTCTCTGCTCTGTGCTCTGTGTTACTGTGCACTGACGACACCTCGTGGGCATTCAGTTGAATTGCATGCATGCCCAGCTAATTGACATCACAGGCTGTGTGAAATATGTGAATATGACAGAACAGTGGTTCTCATATTGACCAGGGGTCATTGCTTTTGTTCTCAGAGTTACATTGCTCAACTCAAGACTCCGCTCGCTCACTCACACTCACTCACTCACTCACTCACTCACTCACTCACTCACTCACTCACTCACTCACTCACTCACACGCACGCACGCACGCACGCACGCACGCACGCACGCACGCACGCACGCACGCACGCACGCACGCACGCACGCACGCACGCACGCACGCACGCACGCACGCACGCACTCACTCACTCACTCACTCACTCACTCACTCACTCACCGCACGCACGCACGCACGCACGAAAAGGAAAAGGAACGCACCGGCCGAAGGAGGAACGCGGAGGCGCCGCGTTCCACTTATCGGGCCTTTGGGCCCGCCGCGGGCGGACGGGGCGACGCCGGGGCGCGCCAGGCGCGTCCCTCATCTCCGGGCGCCCCGGGGACCGGGAAGGGCCAAAAAATGTTTTGCGCGGCCCCCTTCGGGGGCCCGAGGCCCTGCGCGGGCCCAGTTAACACGACACCTCGTGGGCACAGTGACCTCTGGGCCCTTCCCGGTCCCCGGGGCGCCCGGAGATGAGGGACGCGCCTGGCGCGCCCCGGCGTCGCCCCGTCCGCCCGCGGCGGGCCCAAAGGCCCGATAAGTGGAACGCGGCGCCTCCGCGTTCCTCCTTCGGCCGGTGCGTTCCTTTTCCTTTTCGTGCGTGCGTGCGTGCGTGCGTGCGCGCACTCACTCACTCACTCACTCACTCACTCACTCACTCACTCACTCACTCACTCACCGCACCGCCCGCACGCACGCACGCACGCACGCACACAGGCATGAGGGCACAGTGACCTCTGGGCCCTGACCCTCCACGCACGCTCTCTCAACGCACGCACGCACGCACGCACGCACGCACTCACTCACTCACTCACTCACTCACTCACTCACTCACTCACTCACCGCACGCACGCACGCACGCACGCACGCACGCACGCACGCACGTCAAACTGGGGGCCCTTTAAATGAAAAGGGTTGACAACTGTCTAGCTTAGTGAAATATTGAATTGGACATTTCATAAAGTCACACATACAACAGACTGTGACAGACAGGTTTATTTTTAGCACTCCAGGGTGTCGAACCCCATACACGCCCGTGTAAACTTGGTGTAGTACCGGTACGAGCACTTTGTTTTTCCTGTCTGACACAATGTCTTTATTGCATGTGAACAACATGTACATTTTAGCCAATAATGTTGAATAAAAAAAGGAATATAAAACTAAATGTTATCATTCTGTCGGTTCTACAACTCACCTTTGTATATAGAAAATAAATGTCATATGTGTCCACCACTCTGACAGCTGTCTGCTGCTCCACACACACTGTACACAAATTGAACATACAGTAAATAATGGGCTTGCAAATGTGTTTGTATTACATGCAATGAGTAATTATATTGGACTTTAGCTAACATGCAAACACAGGCTGGTTTTACAATTATTTATTTATTTAAAAATGGCCCAATAGACATAAACACTAAAATCGAGGCTTCATCTAGCCACAAGCAGATGGACCATGTAATACATATTTTATTTAGTGCATTAGCTAAATAATTATTATGCCCTTACCTCTGACAGCAAGCCCAGCCTGTCTGACTGACTGACTTCTAATGCTCTCTTCTTCCTTCCCTTCCTCCTGCTGCTATCATGCTAACAGAAGCTAACTCTCTCTAACTCTGTCCAAAAGACCCCAAAACGTTCCAAATAAATTTTCGGGTCCTTAGTGATCATCAGAGAGACAAAAGGTGGCCATTAATGTCTTTCAAACATCTTCTACGACTTATTAAAAAATATATGAAATATTGCACTGGCCAGCCATAACAGTGGAACACAAGCTAACATGCTAACAGATGCTACATGGCTCTAAATCTGTCAAAAATAGACCAAAACATTCCAAATTAATTTTCGAGTCCTTAGTGATCATCAGAGAGACAAAAGGTGGCCATTAATGTCTTTCAAACATCTTCTACGATTTATTAAAAAATATATCAATAGTACCTCCAGTCCAGCCTGCTTGTTGACAGGCAAACCAAGATGGCTGCCGTGTTCAGTGGAAAGTGAGAGAGGGGGGCGGCGCCCTGCTGTCAGCTGTCAGTCAAGAGTCTAAACCATTGGCCCCCAGCAACATTAGGATAGGCCAATAACCATCCAGGGATATCCTAATACATTTTAGGAAAGTCAGAGAGGATCGGCTGGCCAGGAGCGCGAGGAAACCAGTGCGTTCTTTGAGGTTTTCACAGCTATTCCGTTAATTTTCTTATTTCTGAAGGTTCAGTTAACACAAACACATCTATAGCAACTCAAATTGACATTTCTATAACATCACCCTCAGTGAAATATGACATTAGAGCTGTACTATGGGACAGAGTCTCTGCTCTGTGCTCTGTGTTACTGTGCACTGACGACACCTCGTGGGCATTCAGTTGAATTGCATGCATGCCCAGCTAATTGACATCACAGGCTGTGTGAAATATGTGAATATGACAGAACAGTGGTTCTCATATTGACCAGGGGTCATTGCTTTTGTTCTCAGAGTTACATTGCTCAACTCAAGACTCCGCTCGCTCACTCACACTCACTCACTCACTCACTCACTCACTCACTCACTCACTCACTCACTCACTCACTCACGCACGCACGCACGCACGCACGCACGCACGCACGCACGCACGCACGCACGCACGCACGCACGCACGCACGCACGCACGCACGCACGCACGCACGCACGCACGCACGCACGCACTCACTCACTCACTCACTCACTCACTCACTCACTCACTCACTCACCGCACGCACGCACGCACGCACGAAAAGGAAAAGGAACGCACCGGCCGAAGGAGGAACGCGGAGGCGCCGCGTTCCACTTATCGGGCCTTTGGGCCCGCCGCGGGCGGACGGGGCGACGCCGGGGCGCGCCAGGCGCGTCCCTCATCTCCGGGCGCCCCGGGGACCGGGAAGGGCCAAAAAATGTTTTGCGCGGCCCCCTTCGGGGGCCCGAGGCCCTGCGCGGGCCCAGTTAACACGACACCTCGTGGGCACAGTGACCTCTGGGCCCTTCCCGGTCCCCGGGGCGCCCGGAGATGAGGGACGCGCCTGGCGCGCCCCGGCGTCGCCCCGTCCGCCCGCGGCGGGCCCAAAGGCCCGATAAGTGGAACGCGGCGCCTCCGCGTTCCTCCTTCGGCCGGTGCGTTCCTTTTCCTTTTCGTGCGTGCGTGCGTGCGTGCGTGCGCGCACTCACTCACTCACTCACTCACTCACTCACTCACTCACTCACTCACTCACTCACCGCACCGCCCGCACGCACGCACGCACGCACGCACACAGGCATGAGGGCACAGTGACCTCTGGGCCCTGACCCTCCACGCACGCTCTCTCAACGCACGCACGCACGCACGCACGCACGCACTCACTCACTCACTCACTCACTCACTCACTCACTCACTCACTCACCGCACGCACGCACGCACGCACGCACGCACGCACGCACGCACGTCAAACTGGGGGCCCTTTAAATGAAAAGGGTTGACAACTGTCTAGCTTAGTGAAATATTGAATTGGACATTTCATAAAGTCACACATACAACAGACTGTGACAGACAGGTTTATTTTTAGCACTCCAGGGTGTCGAACCCCATACACGCCCGTGTAAACTTGGTGTAGTACCGGTACGAGCACTTTGTTTTTCCTGTCTGACACAATGTCTTTATTGCATGTGAACAACATGTACATTTTAGCCAATAATGTTGAATAAAAAAAGGAATATAAAACTAAATGTTATCATTCTGTCGGTTCTACAACTCACCTTTGTATATAGAAAATAAATGTCATATGTGTCCACCACTCTGACAGCTGTCTGCTGCTCCACACACACTGTACACAAATTGAACATACAGTAAATAATGGGCTTGCAAATGTGTTTGTATTACATGCAATGAGTAATTATATTGGACTTTAGCTAACATGCAAACACAGGCTGGTTTTACAATTATTTATTTATTTAAAAATGGCCCAATAGACATAAACACTAAAATCGAGGCTTCATCTAGCCACAAGCAGATGGACCATGTAATACATATTTTATTTAGTGCATTAGCTAAATAATTATTATGCCCTTACCTCTGACAGCAAGCCCAGCCTGTCTGACTGACTGACTTCTAATGCTCTCTTCTTCCTTCCCTTCCTCCTGCTGCTATCATGCTAACAGAAGCTAACTCTCTCTAACTCTGTCCAAAAGACCCCAAAACGTTCCAAATACATTTTCGGGTCCTTAGTGATCATCAGAGAGACAAAAGGTGGCCATTAATGTCTTTCAAACATCTTCTACGACTTATTAAAAAATATATGAAATATTGCACTGGCCAGCCATAACAGTGGAACACAAGCTAACATGCTAACAGATGCTACATGGCTCTAAATCTGTCAAAAATAGACCAAAACATTCCAAATTAATTTTCGAGTCCTTAGTGATCATCAGAGAGACAAAAGGTGGCCATTAATGTCTTTCAAACATCTTCTACGATTTATTAAAAAATATATCAATAGTACCTCCAGTCCAGCCTGCTTGTTGACAGGCAAACCAAGATGGCTGCCGTGTTCAGTGGAAAGTGAGAGAGGGGGGCGGCGCCCTGCTGTCAGCTGTCAGTCAAGAGTCTAAACCATTGGCCCCCAGCAACATTAGGATAGGCCAATAACCATCCAGGGATATCCTAATACATTTTAGGAAAGTCAGAGAGGATCGGCTGGCCAGGAGCGCGAGGAAACCAGTGCGTTCTTTGAGGTTTTCACAGCTATTCCGTTAATTTTCTTATTTCTGAAGGTTCAGTTAACACAAACACATCTATAGCAACTCAAATTGACATTTCTATAACATCACCCTCAGTGAAATATGACATTAGAGCTGTACTATGGGACAGAGTCTCTGCTCTGTGCTCTGTGTTACTGTGCACTGACGACACCTCGTGGGCATTCAGTTGAATTGCATGCATGCCCAGCTAATTGACATCACAGGCTGTGTGAAATATGTGAATATGACAGAACAGTGGTTCTCATATTGACCAGGGGTCATTGCTTTTGTTCTCAGAGTTACATTGCTCAACTCAAGACTCCGCTCGCTCACTCACACTCACTCACTCACTCACTCACTCACTCACTCACTCACTCACTCACTCACTCACTCACTCACCG
Organism: Electrona antarctica; assembly: GCF_951216825.1. Lineage (NCBI taxonomy): Eukaryota > Metazoa > Chordata > Actinopteri > Myctophiformes > Myctophidae > Electrona > Electrona antarctica. Next base: position 60,723,821 of record NC_136809.1, on the reverse strand, counting down.
CACGCACGCACGCACGCACGCACGCACGCACGCACGCACGCACGCACGCACGCACGCACGCACGCACGCACGCACGCACGCACTCACTCACTCACTCACTCACTCACTCACTCACTCACTCACTCACCGCACGCACGCACGCACGCACGAAAAGGAAAAGGAACGCACCGGCCGAAGGAGGAACGCGGAGGCGCCGCGTTCCACTTATCGGGCCTTTGGGCCCGCCGCGGGCGGACGGGGCGACGCCGGGGCGCGCCAGGCGCGTCCCTCATCTCCGGGCGCCCCGGGGACCGGGAAGGGCCAAAAAATGTTTTGCGCGGCCCCCTTCGGGGGCCCGAGGCCCTGCGCGGGCCCAGTTAACACGACACCTCGTGGGCACAGTGACCTCTGGGCCCTTCCCGGTCCCCGGGGCGCCCGGAGATGAGGGACGCGCCTGGCGCGCCCCGGCGTCGCCCCGTCCGCCCGCGGCGGGCCCAAAGGCCCGATAAGTGGAACGCGGCGCCTCCGCGTTCCTCCTTCGGCCGGTGCGTTCCTTTTCCTTTTCGTGCGTGCGTGCGTGCGTGCGTGCGCGCACTCACTCACTCACTCACTCACTCACTCACTCACTCACTCACTCACTCACTCACCGCACCGCCCGCACGCACGCACGCACGCACGCACACAGGCATGAGGGCACAGTGACCTCTGGGCCCTGACCCTCCACGCACGCTCTCTCAACGCACGCACGCACGCACGCACGCACGCACTCACTCACTCACTCACTCACTCACTCACTCACTCACTCACTCACCGCACGCACGCACGCACGCACGCACGCACGCACGCACGTCAAACTGGGGGCCCTTTAAATGAAAAGGGTTGACAACTGTCTAGCTTAGTGAAATATTGAATTGGACATTTCATAAAGTCACACATACAACAGACTGTGACAGACAGGTTTATTTTTAGCACTCCAGGGTGTCGAACCCCATACACGCCCGTGTAAACTTGGTGTAGTACCGGTACGAGCACTTTGTTTTTCCTGTCTGACACAATGTCTTTATTGCATGTGAACAACATGTACATTTTAGCCAATAATGTTGAATAAAAAAAGGAATATAAAACTAAATGTTATCATTCTGTCGGTTCTACAACTCACCTTTGTATATAGAAAATAAATGTCATATGTGTCCACCACTCTGACAGCTGTCTGCTGCTCCACACACACTGTACACAAATTGAACATACAGTAAATAATGGGCTTGCAAATGTGTTTGTATTACATGCAATGAGTAATTATATTGGACTTTAGCTAACATGCAAACACAGGCTGGTTTTACAATTATTTATTTATTTAAAAATGGCCCAATAGACATAAACACTAAAATCGAGGCTTCATCTAGCCACAAGCAGATGGACCATGTAATACATATTTTATTTAGTGCATTAGCTAAATAATTATTATGCCCTTACCTCTGACAGCAAGCCCAGCCTGTCTGACTGACTGACTTCTAATGCTCTCTTCTTCCTTCCCTTCCTCCTGCTGCTATCATGCTAACAGAAGCTAACTCTCTCTAACTCTGTCCAAAAGACCCCAAAACGTTCCAAATAAATTTTCGGGTCCTTAGTGATCATCAGAGAGACAAAAGGTGGCCATTAATGTCTTTCAAACATCTTCTACGACTTATTAAAAAATATATGAAATATTGCACTGGCCAGCCATAACAGTGGAACACAAGCTAACATGCTAACAGATGCTACATGGCTCTAAATCTGTCAAAAATAGACCAAAACATTCCAAATTAATTTTCGAGTCCTTAGTGATCATCAGAGAGACAAAAGGTGGCCATTAATGTCTTTCAAACATCTTCTACGATTTATTAAAAAATATATCAATAGTACCTCCAGTCCAGCCTGCTTGTTGACAGGCAAACCAAGATGGCTGCCGTGTTCAGTGGAAAGTGAGAGAGGGGGGCGGCGCCCTGCTGTCAGCTGTCAGTCAAGAGTCTAAACCATTGGCCCCCAGCAACATTAGGATAGGCCAATAACCATCCAGGGATATCCTAATACATTTTAGGAAAGTCAGAGAGGATCGGCTGGCCAGGAGCGCGAGGAAACCAGTGCGTTCTTTGAGGTTTTCACAGCTATTCCGTTAATTTTCTTATTTCTGAAGGTTCAGTTAACACAAACACATCTATAGCAACTCAAATTGACATTTCTATAACATCACCCTCAGTGAAATATGACATTAGAGCTGTACTATGGGACAGAGTCTCTGCTCTGTGCTCTGTGTTACTGTGCACTGACGACACCTCGTGGGCATTCAGTTGAATTGCATGCATGCCCAGCTAATTGACATCACAGGCTGTGTGAAATATGTGAATATGACAGAACAGTGGTTCTCATATTGACCAGGGGTCATTGCTTTTGTTCTCAGAGTTACATTGCTCAACTCAAGACTCCGCTCGCTCACTCACACTCACTCACTCACTCACTCACTCACTCACTCACTCACTCACTCACTCACTCACTCACTCACTCACCGCACGCACGCACGCACGCACGCACGCACGCACGCACGCACGCACGCACGCACGCACGCACGCACGCACGCACGCACGCACGCACGCACGCACGCACTCACTCACTCACTCACTCACTCACTCACTCACTCACTCACTCACCGCACGCACGCACGCACGCACGAAAAGGAAAAGGAACGCACCGGCCGAAGGAGGAACGCGGAGGCGCCGCGTTCCACTTATCGGGCCTTTGGGCCCGCCGCGGGCGGACGGGGCGACGCCGGGGCGCGCCAGGCGCGTCCCTCATCTCCGGGCGCCCCGGGGACCGGGAAGGGCCAAAAAATGTTTTGCGCGGCCCCCTTCGGGGGCCCGAGGCCCTGCGCGGGCCCAGTTAACACGACACCTCGTGGGCACAGTGACCTCTGGGCCCTTCCCGGTCCCCGGGGCGCCCGGAGATGAGGGACGCGCCTGGCGCGCCCCGGCGTCGCCCCGTCCGCCCGCGGCGGGCCCAAAGGCCCGATAAGTGGAACGCGGCGCCTCCGCGTTCCTCCTTCGGCCGGTGCGTTCCTTTTCCTTTTCGTGCGTGCGTGCGTGCGTGCGTGCGCGCACTCACTCACTCACTCACTCACTCACTCACTCACTCACTCACTCACTCACTCACCGCACCGCCCGCACGCACGCACGCACGCACGCACACAGGCATGAGGGCACAGTGACCTCTGGGCCCTGACCCTCCACGCACGCTCTCTCAACGCACGCACGCACGCACGCACGCACGCACTCACTCACTCACTCACTCACTCACTCACTCACTCACTCACTCACCGCACGCACGCACGCACGCACGCACGCACGCACGCACGCACGTCAAACTGGGGGCCCTTTAAATGAAAAGGGTTGACAACTGTCTAGCTTAGTGAAATATTGAATTGGACATTTCATAAAGTCACACATACAACAGACTGTGACAGACAGGTTTATTTTTAGCACTCCAGGGTGTCGAACCCCATACACGCCCGTGTAAACTTGGTGTAGTACCGGTACGAGCACTTTGTTTTTCCTGTCTGACACAATGTCTTTATTGCATGTGAACAACATGTACATTTTAGCCAATAATGTTGAATAAAAAAAGGAATATAAAACTAAATGTTATCATTCTGTCGGTTCTACAACTCACCTTTGTATATAGAAAATAAATGTCATATGTGTCCACCACTCTGACAGCTGTCTGCTGCTCCACACACACTGTACACAAATTGAACATACAGTAAATAATGGGCTTGCAAATGTGTTTGTATTACATGCAATGAGTAATTATATTGGACTTTAGCTAACATGCAAACACAGGCTGGTTTTACAATTATTTATTTATTTAAAAATGGCCCAATAGACATAAACACTAAAATCGAGGCTTCATCTAGCCACAAGCAGATGGACCATGTAATACATATTTTATTTAGTGCATTAGCTAAATAATTATTATGCCCTTACCTCTGACAGCAAGCCCAGCCTGTCTGACTGACTGACTTCTAATGCTCTCTTCTTCCTTCCCTTCCTCCTGCTGCTATCATGCTAACAGAAGCTAACTCTCTCTAACTCTGTCCAAAAGACCCCAAAACGTTCCAAATAAATTTTCGGGTCCTTAGTGATCATCAGAGAGACAAAAGGTGGCCATTAATGTCTTTCAAACATCTTCTACGACTTATTAAAAAATATATGAAATATTGCACTGGCCAGCCATAACAGTGGAACACAAGCTAACATGCTAACAGATGCTACATGGCTCTAAATCTGTCAAAAATAGACCAAAACATTCCAAATTAATTTTCGAGTCCTTAGTGATCATCAGAGAGACAAAAGGTGGCCATTAATGTCTTTCAAACATCTTCTACGATTTATTAAAAAATATATCAATAGTACCTCCAGTCCAGCCTGCTTGTTGACAGGCAAACCAAGATGGCTGCCGTGTTCAGTGGAAAGTGAGAGAGGGGGGCGGCGCCCTGCTGTCAGCTGTCAGTCAAGAGTCTAAACCATTGGCCCCCAGCAACATTAGGATAGGCCAATAACCATCCAGGGATATCCTAATACATTTTAGGAAAGTCAGAGAGGATCGGCTGGCCAGGAGCGCGAGGAAACCAGTGCGTTCTTTGAGGTTTTCACAGCTATTCCGTTAATTTTCTTATTTCTGAAGGTTCAGTTAACACAAACACATCTATAGCAACTCAAATTGACATTTCTATAACATCACCCTCAGTGAAATATGACATTAGAGCTGTACTATGGGACAGAGTCTCTGCTCTGTGCTCTGTGTTACTGTGCACTGACGACACCTCGTGGGCATTCAGTTGAATTGCATGCATGCCCAGCTAATTGACATCACAGGCTGTGTGAAATATGTGAATATGACAGAACAGTGGTTCTCATATTGACCAGGGGTCATTGCTTTTGTTCTCAGAGTTACATTGCTCAACTCAAGACTCCGCTCGCTCACTCACACTCACTCACTCACTCACTCACTCACTCACTCACTCACTCACTCACTCACTCACTCACTCACTCACCGCACGCACGCACGCACGCACGCACGCACGCACGCACGCACGCACGCACGCACGCACGCACGCACGCACGCACGCACGCACGCACGCACGCACGCACTCACTCACTCACTCACTCACTCACTCACTCACTCACTCACTCACCGCACGCACGCACGCACGCACGAAAAGGAAAAGGAACGCACCGGCCGAAGGAGGAACGCGGAGGCGCCGCGTTCCACTTATCGGGCCTTTGGGCCCGCCGCGGGCGGACGGGGCGACGCCGGGGCGCGCCAGGCGCGTCCCTCATCTCCGGGCGCCCCGGGGACCGGGAAGGGCCAAAAAATGTTTTGCGCGGCCCCCTTCGGGGGCCCGAGGCCCTGCGCGGGCCCAGTTAACACGACACCTCGTGGGCACAGTGACCTCTGGGCCCTTCCCGGTCCCCGGGGCGCCCGGAGATGAGGGACGCGCCTGGCGCGCCCCGGCGTCGCCCCGTCCGCCCGCGGCGGGCCCAAAGGCCCGATAAGTGGAACGCGGCGCCTCCGCGTTCCTCCTTCGGCCGGTGCGTTCCTTTTCCTTTTCGTGCGTGCGTGCGTGCGTGCGTGCGCGCACTCACTCACTCACTCACTCACTCACTCACTCACTCACTCACTCACTCACTCACCGCACCGCCCGCACGCACGCACGCACGCACGCACACAGGCATGAGGGCACAGTGACCTCTGGGCCCTGACCCTCCACGCACGCTCTCTCAACGCACGCACGCACGCACGCACGCACTCACTCACTCACTCACTCACTCACTCACTCACTCACTCACTCACCGCACGCACGCACGCACGCACGCACGCACGCACGCACGTCAAACTGGGGGCCCTTTAAATGAAAAGGGTTGACAACTGTCTAGCTTAGTGAAATATTGAATTGGACATTTCATAAAGTCACACATACAACAGACTGTGACAGACAGGTTTATTTTTAGCACTCCAGGGTGTCGAACCCCATACACGCCCGTGTAAACTTGGTGTAGTACCGGTACGAGCACTTTGTTTTTCCTGTCTGACACAATGTCTTTATTGCATGTGAACAACATGTACATTTTAGCCAATAATGTTGAATAAAAAAAGGAATATAAAACTAAATGTTATCATTCTGTCGGTTCTACAACTCACCTTTGTATATAGAAAATAAATGTCATATGTGTCCACCACTCTGACAGCTGTCTGCTGCTCCACACACACTGTACACAAATTGAACATACAGTAAATAATGGGCTTGCAAATGTGTTTGTATTACATGCAATGAGTAATTATATTGGACTTTAGCTAACATGCAAACACAGGCTGGTTTTACAATTATTTATTTATTTAAAAATGGCCCAATAGACATAAACACTAAAATCGAGGCTTCATCTAGCCACAAGCAGATGGACCATGTAATACATATTTTATTTAGTGCATTAGCTAAATAATTATTATGCCCTTACCTCTGACAGCAAGCCCAGCCTGTCTGACTGACTGACTTCTAATGCTCTCTTCTTCCTTCCCTTCCTCCTGCTGCTATCATGCTAACAGAAGCTAACTCTCTCTAACTCTGTCCAAAAGACCCCAAAACGTTCCAAATAAATTTTCGGGTCCTTAGTGATCATCAGAGAGACAAAAGGTGGCCATTAATGTCTTTCAAACATCTTCTACGACTTATTAAAAAATATATGAAATATTGCACTGGCCAGCCATAACAGTGGAACACAAGCTAACATGCTAACAGATGCTACATGGCTCTAAATCTGTCAAAAATAGACCAAAACATTCCAAATTAATTTTCGAGTCCTTAGTGATCATCAGAGAGACAAAAGGTGGCCATTAATGTCTTTCAAACATCTTCTACGATTTATTAAAAAATATATCAATAGTACCTCCAGTCCAGCCTGCTTGTTGACAGGCAAACCAAGATGGCTGCCGTGTTCAGTGGAAAGTGAGAGAGGGGGGCGGCGCCCTGCTGTCAGCTGTCAGTCAAGAGTCTAAACCATTGGCCCCCAGCAACATTAGGATAGGCCAATAACCATCCAGGGATATCCTAATACATTTTAGGAAAGTCAGAGAGGATCGGCTGGCCAGGAGCGCGAGGAAACCAGTGCGTTCTTTGAGGTTTTCACAGCTATTCCGTTAATTTTCTTATTTCTGAAGGTTCAGTTAACACAAACACATCTATAGCAACTCAAATTGACATTTCTATAACATCACCCTCAGTGAAATATGACATTAGAGCTGTACTATGGGACAGAGTCTCTGCTCTGTGCTCTGTGTTACTGTGCACTGACGACACCTCGTGGGCATTCAGTTGAATTGCATGCATGCCCAGCTAATTGACATCACAGGCTGTGTGAAATATGTGAATATGACAGAACAGTGGTTCTCATATTGACCAGGGGTCATTGCTTTTGTTCTCAGAGTTACATTGCTCAACTCAAGACTCCGCTCGCTCACTCACACTCACTCACTCACTCACTCACTCACTCACTCACTCACTCACTCACTCACTCACTCACTCACTCACCGCACGCACCACCGCACGCACGCACGCACGCACGCACGCACGCACGCACGCACGCACGCACGCACGCACGCACGCACGCACTCACTCACTCACTCACTCACTCACTCACTCACTCACTCACTCACTCACCGCACGCACGCACGCACGCACGAAAAGGAAAAGGAACGCACCGGCCGAAGGAGGAACGCGGAGGCGCCGCGTTCCACTTATCGGGCCTTTGGGCCCGCCGCGGGCGGACGGGGCGACGCCGGGGCGCGCCAGGCGCGTCCCTCATCTCCGGGCGCCCCGGGGACCGGGAAGGGCCAAAAAATGTTTTGCGCGGCCCCCTTCGGGGGCCCGAGGCCCTGCGCGGGCCCAGTTAACACGACACCTCGTGGGCACAGTGACCTCTGGGCCCTTCCCGGTCCCCGGGGCGCCCGGAGATGAGGGACGCGCCTGGCGCGCCCCGGCGTCGCCCCGTCCGCCCGCGGCGGGCCCAAAGGCCCGATAAGTGGAACGCGGCGCCTCCGCGTTCCTCCTTCGGCCGGTGCGTTCCTTTTCCTTTTCGTGCGTGCGTGCGTGCGTGCGTGCGCGCACTCACTCACTCACTCACTCACTCACTCACTCACTCACTCACTCACTCACTCACCGCACCGCCCGCACGCACGCACGCACGCACGCACACAGGCATGAGGGCACAGTGACCTCTGGGCCCTGACCCTCCACGCACGCTCTCTCAACGCACGCACGCACGCACGCACGCACGCACTCACTCACTCACTCACTCACTCACTCACTCACTCACTCACTCACTCACCGCACGCACGCACGCACGCACGCACGCACGCACGCACGTCAAACTGGGGGCCCTTTAAATGAAAAGGGTTGACAACTGTCTAGCTTAGTGAAATATTGAATTGGACATTTCATAAAGTCACACATACAACAGACTGTGACAGACAGGTTTATTTTTAGCACTCCAGGGTGTCGAACCCCATACACGCCCGTGTAAACTTGGTGTAGTACCGGTACGAGCACTTTGTTTTTCCTGTCTGACACAATGTCTTTATTGCATGTGAACAACATGTACATTTTAGCCAATAATGTTGAATAAAAAAAGGAATATAAAACTAAATGTTATCATTCTGTCGGTTCTACAACTCACCTTTGTATATAGAAAATAAATGTCATATGTGTCCACCACTCTGACAGCTGTCTGCTGCTCCACACACACTGTACACAAATTGAACATACAGTAAATAATGGGCTTGCAAATGTGTTTGTATTACATGCAATGAGTAATTATATTGGACTTTAGCTAACATGCAAACACAGGCTGGTTTTACAATTATTTATTTATTTAAAAATGGCCCAATAGACATAAACACTAAAATCGAGGCTTCATCTAGCCACAAGCAGATGGACCATGTAATACATATTTTATTTAGTGCATTAGCTAAATAATTATTATGCCCTTACCTCTGACAGCAAGCCCAGCCTGTCTGACTGACTGACTTCTAATGCTCTCTTCTTCCTTCCCTTCCTCCTGCTGCTATCATGCTAACAGAAGCTAACTCTCTCTAACTCTGTCCAAAAGACCCCAAAACGTTCCAAATAAATTTTCGGGTCCTTAGTGATCATCAGAGAGACAAAAGGTGGCCATTAATGTCTTTCAAACATCTTCTACGACTTATTAAAAAATATATGAAATATTGCACTGGCCAGCCATAACAGTGGAACACAAGCTAACATGCTAACAGATGCTACATGGCTCTAAATCTGTCAAAAATAGACCAAAACATTCCAAATTAATTTTCGAGTCCTTAGTGATCATCAGAGAGACAAAAGGTGGCCATTAATGTCTTTCAAACATCTTCTACGATTTATTAAAAAATATATCAATAGTACCTCCAGTCCAGCCTGCTTGTTGACAGGCAAACCAAGATGGCTGCCGTGTTCAGTGGAAAGTGAGAGAGGGGGGCGGCGCCCTGCTGTCAGCTGTCAGTCAAGAGTCTAAACCATTGGCCCCCAGCAACATTAGGATAGGCCAATAACCATCCAGGGATATCCTAATACATTTTAGGAAAGTCAGAGAGGATCGGCTGGCCAGGAGCGCGAGGAAACCAGTGCGTTCTTTGAGGTTTTCACAGCTATTCCGTTAATTTTCTTATTTCTGAAGGTTCAGTTAACACAAACACATCTATAGCAACTCAAATTGACATTTCTATAACATCACCCTCAGTGAAATATGACATTAGAGCTGTACTATGGGACAGAGTCTCTGCTCTGTGCTCTGTGTTACTGTGCACTGACGACACCTCGTGGGCATTCAGTTGAATTGCATGCATGCCCAGCTAATTGACATCACAGGCTGTGTGAAATATGTGAATATGACAGAACAGTGGTTCTCATATTGACCAGGGGTCATTGCTTTTGTTCTCAGAGTTACATTGCTCAACTCAAGACTCCGCTCGCTCACTCACACTCACTCACTCACTCACTCACTCACTCACTCACTCACTCACTCACTCACTCACTCACTCACCGCACGCACGCACGCACGCACGCACGCACGCACGCACGCACGCACGCACGCACGCACGCACGCACGCACGCACGCACGCACGCACGCACGCACGCACGCACGCACGCACGCACGCACGCACGCACGCACTCACTCACTCACTCACTCACTCACTCACTCACTCACTCACTCACCGCACGCACGCACGCACGCACGAAAAGGAAAAGGAACGCACCGGCCGAAGGAGGAACGCGGAGGCGCCGCGTTCCACTTATCGGGCCTTTGGGCCCGCCGCGGGCGGACGGGGCGACGCCGGGGCGCGCCAGGCGCGTCCCTCATCTCCGGGCGCCCCGGGGACCGGGAAGGGCCAAAAAATGTTTTGCGCGGCCCCCTTCGGGGGCCCGAGGCCCTGCGCGGGCCCAGTTAACACGACACCTCGTGGGCACAGTGACCTCTGGGCCCTTCCCGGTCCCCGGGGCGCCCGGAGATGAGGGACGCGCCTGGCGCGCCCCGGCGTCGCCCCGTCCGCCCGCGGCGGGCCCAAAGGCCCGATAAGTGGAACGCGGCGCCTCCGCGTTCCTCCTTCGGCCGGTGCGTTCCTTTTCCTTTTCGTGCGTGCGTGCGTGCGTGCGTGCGCGCACTCACTCACTCACTCACTCACTCACTCACTCACTCACTCACTCACTCACTCACCGCACCGCCCGCACGCACGCACGCACGCACGCACACAGGCATGAGGGCACAGTGACCTCTGGGCCCTGACCCTCCACGCACGCTCTCTCAACGCACGCACGCACGCACGCACGCACGCACTCACTCACTCACTCACTCACTCACTCACTCACTCACTCACTCACCGCACGCACGCACGCACGCACGCACGCACGCACGCACGTCAAACTGGGGGCCCTTTAAATGAAAAGGGTTGACAACTGTCTAGCTTAGTGAAATATTGAATTGGACATTTCATAAAGTCACACATACAACAGACTGTGACAGACAGGTTTATTTTTAGCACTCCAGGGTGTCGAACCCCATACACGCCCGTGTAAACTTGGTGTAGTACCGGTACGAGCACTTTGTTTTTCCTGTCTGACACAATGTCTTTATTGCATGTGAACAACATGTACATTTTAGCCAATAATGTTGAATAAAAAAAGGAATATAAAACTAAATGTTATCATTCTGTCGGTTCTACAACTCACCTTTGTATATAGAAAATAAATGTCATATGTGTCCACCACTCTGACAGCTGTCTGCTGCTCCACACACACTGTACACAAATTGAACATACAGTAAATAATGGGCTTGCAAATGTGTTTGTATTACATGCAATGAGTAATTATATTGGACTTTAGCTAACATGCAAACACAGGCTGGTTTTACAATTATTTATTTATTTAAAAATGGCCCAATAGACATAAACACTAAAATCGAGGCTTCATCTAGCCACAAGCAGATGGACCATGTAATACATATTTTATTTAGTGCATTAGCTAAATAATTATTATGCCCTTACCTCTGACAGCAAGCCCAGCCTGTCTGACTGACTGACTTCTAATGCTCTCTTCTTCCTTCCCTTCCTCCTGCTGCTATCATGCTAACAGAAGCTAACTCTCTCTAACTCTGTCCAAAAGACCCCAAAACGTTCCAAATAAATTTTCGGGTCCTTAGTGATCATCAGAGAGACAAAAGGTGGCCATTAATGTCTTTCAAACATCTTCTACGACTTATTAAAAAATATATGAAATATTGCACTGGCCAGCCATAACAGTGGAACACAAGCTAACATGCTAACAGATGCTACATGGCTCTAAATCTGTCAAAAATAGACCAAAACATTCCAAATTAATTTTCGAGTCCTTAGTGATCATCAGAGAGACAAAAGGTGGCCATTAATGTCTTTCAAACATCTTCTACGATTTATTAAAAAATATATCAATAGTACCTCCAGTCCAGCCTGCTTGTTGACAGGCAAACCAAGATGGCTGCCGTGTTCAGTGGAAAGTGAGAGAGGGGGGCGGCGCCCTGCTGTCAGCTGTCAGTCAAGAGTCTAAACCATTGGCCCCCAGCAACATTAGGATAGGCCAATAACCATCCAGGGATATCCTAATACATTTTAGGAAAGTCAGAGAGGATCGGCTGGCCAGGAGCGCGAGGAAACCAGTGCGTTCTTTGAGGTTTTCACAGCTATTCCGTTAATTTTCTTATTTCTGAAGGTTCAGTTAACACAAACACATCTATAGCAACTCAAATTGACATTTCTATAACATCACCCTCAGTGAAATATGACATTAGAGCTGTACTATGGGACAGAGTCTCTGCTCTGTGCTCTGTGTTACTGTGCACTGACGACACCTCGTGGGCATTCAGTTGAATTGCATGCATGCCCAGCTAATTGACATCACAGGCTGTGTGAAATATGTGAATATGACAGAACAGTGGTTCTCATATTGACCAGGGGTCATTGCTTTTGTTCTCAGAGTTACATTGCTCAACTCAAGACTCCGCTCGCTCACTCACACTCACTCACTCACTCACTCACTCACTCACTCACTCACTCACTCACTCACTCACTCACCGCACGCACGCACGCACGCACGCACGCACGCACGCACGCACGCACGCACGCACGCACGCACGCACGCACGCACGCACGCACGCACGCACGCACGCACGCACGCACGCACGCACGCACTCACTCACTCACTCACTCACTCACTCACTCACTCACCGCACGCACGCACGCACGCACGAAAAGGAAAAGGAACGCACCGGCCGAAGGAGGAACGCGGAGGCGCCGCGTTCCACTTATCGGGCCTTTGGGCCCGCCGCGGGCGGACGGGGCGACGCCGGGGCGCGCCAGGCGCGTCCCTCATCTCCGGGCGCCCCGGGGACCGGGAAGGGCCAAAAAATGTTTTGCGCGGCCCCCTTCGGGGGCCCGAGGCCCTGCGCGGGCCCAGTTAACACGACACCTCGTGGGCACAGTGACCTCTGGGCCCTTCCCGGTCCCCGGGGCGCCCGGAGATGAGGGACGCGCCTGGCGCGCCCCGGCGTCGCCCCGTCCGCCCGCGGCGGGCCCAAAGGCCCGATAAGTGGAACGCGGCGCCTCCGCGTTCCTCCTTCGGCCGGTGCGTTCCTTTTCCTTTTCGTGCGTGCGTGCGTGCGTGCGTGCGCGCACTCACTCACTCACTCACTCACTCACTCACTCACTCACTCACCGCACCGCCCGCACGCACGCACGCACGCACGCACACAGGCATGAGGGCACAGTGACCTCTGGGCCCTGACCCTCCACGCACGCTCTCTCAACGCACGCACGCACGCACGCACGCACGCACTCACTCACTCACTCACTCACTCACTCACTCACTCACTCACTCACCGCACGCACGCACGCACGCACGCACGCACGCACGCACGTCAAACTGGGGGCCCTTTAAATGAAAAGGGTTGACAACTGTCTAGCTTAGTGAAATATTGAATTGGACATTTCATAAAGTCACACATACAACAGACTGTGACAGACAGGTTTATTTTTAGCACTCCAGGGTGTCGAACCCCATACACGCCCGTGTAAACTTGGTGTAGTACCGGTACGAGCACTTTGTTTTTCCTGTCTGACACAATGTCTTTATTGCATGTGAACAACATGTACATTTTAGCCAATAATGTTGAATAAAAAAAGGAATATAAAACTAAATGTTATCATTCTGTCGGTTCTACAACTCACCTTTGTATATAGAAAATAAATGTCATATGTGTCCACCACTCTGACAGCTGTCTGCTGCTCCACACACACTGTACACAAATTGAACATACAGTAAATAATGGGCTTGCAAATGTGTTTGTATTACATGCAATGAGTAATTATATTGGACTTTAGCTAACATGCAAACACAGGCTGGTTTTACAATTATTTATTTATTTAAAAATGGCCCAATAGACATAAACACTAAAATCGAGGCTTCATCTAGCCACAAGCAGATGGACCATGTAATACATATTTTATTTAGTGCATTAGCTAAATAATTATTATGCCCTTACCTCTGACAGCAAGCCCAGCCTGTCTGACTGACTGACTTCTAATGCTCTCTTCTTCCTTCCCTTCCTCCTGCTGCTATCATGCTAACAGAAGCTAACTCTCTCTAACTCTGTCCAAAAGACCCCAAAACGTTCCAAATAAATTTTCGGGTCCTTAGTGATCATCAGAGAGACAAAAGGTGGCCATTAATGTCTTTCAAACATCTTCTACGACTTATTAAAAAATATATGAAATATTGCACTGGCCAGCCATAACAGTGGAACACAAGCTAACATGCTAACAGATGCTACATGGCTCTAAATCTGTCAAAAATAGACCAAAACATTCCAAATTAATTTTCGAGTCCTTAGTGATCATCAGAGAGACAAAAGGTGGCCATTAATGTCTTTCAAACATCTTCTACGATTTATTAAAAAATATATCAATAGTACCTCCAGTCCAGCCTGCTTGTTGACAGGCAAACCAAGATGGCTGCCGTGTTCAGTGGAAAGTGAGAGAGGGGGGCGGCGCCCTGCTGTCAGCTGTCAGTCAAGAGTCTAAACCATTGGCCCCCAGCAACATTAGGATAGGCCAATAACCATCCAGGGATATCCTAATACATTTTAGGAAAGTCAGAGAGGATCGGCTGGCCAGGAGCGCGAGGAAACCAGTGCGTTCTTTGAGGTTTTCACAGCTATTCCGTTAATTTTCTTATTTCTGAAGGTTCAGTTAACACAAACACATCTATAGCAACTCAAATTGACATTTCTATAACATCACCCTCAGTGAAATATGACATTAGAGCTGTACTATGGGACAGAGTCTCTGCTCTGTGCTCTGTGTTACTGTGCACTGACGACACCTCGTGGGCATTCAGTTGAATTGCATGCATGCCCAGCTAATTGACATCACAGGCTGTGTGAAATATGTGAATATGACAGAACAGTGGTTCTCATATTGACCAGGGGTCATTGCTTTTGTTCTCAGAGTTACATTGCTCAACTCAAGACTCCGCTCGCTCACTCACACTCACTCACTCACTCACTCACTCACTCACTCACTCACTCACTCACTCACCGCACGCACGCACGCACGCACGCACGCACGCACGCACGCACGCACGCACGCACGCACGCACGCACGCACGCACGCACGCACGCACGCACGCACGCACGCACGCACTCACTCACTCACTCACTCACTCACTCACTCACTCACTCACTCACTCACTCACCGCACGCACGCACGCACGCACGAAAAGGAAAAGGAACGCACCGGCCGAAGGAGGAACGCGGAGGCGCCGCGTTCCACTTATCGGGCCTTTGGGCCCGCCGCGGGCGGACGGGGCGACGCCGGGGCGCGCCAGGCGCGTCCCTCATCTCCGGGCGCCCCGGGGACCGGGAAGGGCCAAAAAATGTTTTGCGCGGCCCCCTTCGGGGGCCCGAGGCCCTGCGCGGGCCCAGTTAACACGACACCTCGTGGGCACAGTGACCTCTGGGCCCTTCCCGGTCCCCGGGGCGCCCGGAGATGAGGGACGCGCCTGGCGCGCCCCGGCGTCGCCCCGTCCGCCCGCGGCGGGCCCAAAGGCCCGATAAGTGGAACGCGGCGCCTCCGCGTTCCTCCTTCGGCCGGTGCGTTCCTTTTCCTTTTCGTGCGTGCGCGCACTCACTCACTCACTCACTCACTCACTCACTCACTCACTCACTCACTCACTCACTCACTCACCGCACCGCCCGCACGCACGCACGCACGCACGCACACAGGCATGAGGGCACAGTGACCTCTGGGCCCTGACCCTCCACGCACGCTCTCTCAACGCACGCACGCACGCACGCACGCACGCACTCACTCACTCACTCACTCACTCACTCACTCACTCACTCACTCACCGCACGCACGCACGCACGCACGCACGCACGCACGCACGTCAAACTGGGGGCCCTTTAAATGAAAAGGGTTGACAACTGTCTAGCTTAGTGAAATATTGAATTGGACATTTCATAAAGTCACACATACAACAGACTGTGACAGACAGGTTTATTTTTAGCACTCCAGGGTGTCGAACCCCATACACGCCCGTGTAAACTTGGTGTAGTACCGGTACGAGCACTTTGTTTTTCCTGTCTGACACAATGTCTTTATTGCATGTGAACAACATGTACATTTTAGCCAATAATGTTGAATAAAAAAAGGAATATAAAACTAAATGTTATCATTCTGTCGGTTCTACAACTCACCTTTGTATATAGAAAATAAATGTCATATGTGTCCACCACTCTGACAGCTGTCTGCTGCTCCACACACACTGTACACAAATTGAACATACAGTAAATAATGGGCTTGCAAATGTGTTTGTATTACATGCAATGAGTAATTATATTGGACTTTAGCTAACATGCAAACACAGGCTGGTTTTACAATTATTTATTTATTTAAAAATGGCCCAATAGACATAAACACTAAAATCGAGGCTTCATCTAGCCACAAGCAGATGGACCATGTAATACATATTTTATTTAGTGCATTAGCTAAATAATTATTATGCCCTTACCTCTGACAGCAAGCCCAGCCTGTCTGACTGACTGACTTCTAATGCTCTCTTCTTCCTTCCCTTCCTCCTGCTGCTATCATGCTAACAGAAGCTAACTCTCTCTAACTCTGTCCAAAAGACCCCAAAACGTTCCAAATAAATTTTCGGGTCCTTAGTGATCATCAGAGAGACAAAAGGTGGCCATTAATGTCTTTCAAACATCTTCTACGACTTATTAAAAAATATATGAAATATTGCACTGGCCAGCCATAACAGTGGAACACAAGCTAACATGCTAACAGATGCTACATGGCTCTAAATCTGTCAAAAATAGACCAAAACATTCCAAATTAATTTTCGAGTCCTTAGTGATCATCAGAGAGACAAAAGGTGGCCATTAATGTCTTTCAAACATCTTCTACGATTTATTAAAAAATATATCAATAGTACCTCCAGTCCAGCCTGCTTGTTGACAGGCAAACCAAGATGGCTGCCGTGTTCAGTGGAAAGTGAGAGAGGGGGGCGGCGCCCTGCTGTCAGCTGTCAGTCAAGAGTCTAAACCATTGGCCCCCAGCAACATTAGGATAGGCCAATAACCATCCAGGGATATCCTAATACATTTTAGGAAAGTCAGAGAGGATCGGCTGGCCAGGAGCGCGAGGAAACCAGTGCGTTCTTTGAGGTTTTCACAGCTATTCCGTTAATTTTCTTATTTCTGAAGGTTCAGTTAACACAAACACATCTATAGCAACTCAAATTGACATTTCTATAACATCACCCTCAGTGAAATATGACATTAGAGCTGTACTATGGGACAGAGTCTCTGCTCTGTGCTCTGTGTTACTGTGCACTGACGACACCTCGTGGGCATTCAGTTGAATTGCATGCATGCCCAGCTAATTGACATCACAGGCTGTGTGAAATATGTGAATATGACAGAACAGTGGTTCTCATATTGACCAGGGGTCATTGCTTTTGTTCTCAGAGTTACATTGCTCAACTCAAGACTCCGCTCGCTCACTCACACTCACTCACTCACTCACTCACTCACTCACTCACTCACTCACTCACCGCACGCACGCACGCACGCACGCACGCACGCACGCACGCACGCACGCACGCACGCACGCACGCACGCACGCACGCACGCACGCACGCACGCACGCACGCACGCACGCACGCACGCACGCACGCACGCACTCACTCACTCACTCACTCACTCACTCACTCACTCACTCACTCACTCACCGCACGCACGCACGCACGCACGAAAAGGAAAAGGAACGCACCGGCCGAAGGAGGAACGCGGAGGCGCCGCGTTCCACTTATCGGGCCTTTGGGCCCGCCGCGGGCGGACGGGGCGACGCCGGGGCGCGCCAGGCGCGTCCCTCATCTCCGGGCGCCCCGGGGACCGGGAAGGGCCAAAAAATTTTTTGCGCGGCCCCCTTCGGGGGCCCGAGGCCCTGCGCGGGCCCAGTTAACACGACACCTCGTGGGCACAGTGACCTCTGGGCCCTTCCCGGTCCCCGGGGCGCCCGGAGATGAGGGACGCGCCTGGCGCGCCCCGGCGTCGCCCCGTCCGCCCGCGGCGGGCCCAAAGGCCCGATAAGTGGAACGCGGCGCCTCCGCGTTCCTCCTTCGGCCGGTGCGTTCCTTTTCCTTTTCGTGCGTGCGTGCGTGCGTGCGTGCGCGCACTCACTCACTCACTCACTCACTCACTCACTCACTCACTCACTCACTCACTCACCGCACCGCCCGCACGCACGCACGCACGCACGCACGCACACAGGCATGAGGGCACAGTGACCTCTGGGCCCTGACCCTCCACGCACGCTCTCTCAACGCACGCACGCACGCACGCACGCACGCACGCACTCACTCACTCACTCACTCACTCACTCACTCACTCACTCACTCACCGCACGCACGCACGCACGCACGCACGCACGCACGCACGCACGTCAAACTGGGGGCCCTTTAAATGAAAAGGGTTGACAACTGTCTAGCTTAGTGAAATATTGAATTGGACATTTCATAAAGTCACACATACAACAGACTGTGACAGACAGGTTTATTTTTAGCACTCCAGGGTGTCGAACCCCATACACGCCCGTGTAAACTTGGTGTAGTACCGGTACGAGCACTTTGTTTTTCCTGTCTGACACAATGTCTTTATTGCATGTGAACAACATGTACATTTTAGCCAATAATGTTGAATAAAAAAAGGAATATAAAACTAAATGTTATCATTCTGTCGGTTCTACAACTCACCTTTGTATATAGAAAATAAATGTCATATGTGTCCACCACTCTGACAGCTGTCTGCTGCTCCACACACACTGTACACAAATTGAACATACAGTAAATAATGGGCTTGCAAATGTGTTTGTATTACATGCAATGAGTAATTATATTGGACTTTAGCTAACATGCAAACACAGGCTGGTTTTACAATTATTTATTTATTTAAAAATGGCCCAATAGACATAAACACTAAAATCGAGGCTTCATCTAGCCACAAGCAGATGGACCATGTAATACATATTTTATTTAGTGCATTAGCTAAATAATTATTATGCCCTTACCTCTGACAGCAAGCCCAGCCTGTCTGACTGACTGACTTCTAATGCTCTCTTCTTCCTTCCCTTCCTCCTGCTGCTATCATGCTAACAGAAGCTAACTCTCTCTAACTCTGTCCAAAAGACCCCAAAACGTTCCAAAAAAATTTTCGGGTCCTTAGTGATCATCAGAGAGACAAAAGGTGGCCATTAATGTCTTTCAAACATCTTCTACGACTTATTAAAAAATATATGAAATATTGCACTGGCCAGCCATAACAGTGGAACACAAGCTAACATGCTAACAGATGCTACATGGCTCTAAATCTGTCAAAAATAGACCAAAACATTCCAAATTAATTTTCGAGTCCTTAGTGATCATCAGAGAGACAAAAGGTGGCCATTAATGTCTTTCAAACATCTTCTACGATTTATTAAAAAATATATCAATAGTACCTCCAGTCCAGCCTGCTTGTTGACAGGCAAACCAAGATGGCTGCCGTGTTCAGTGGAAAGTGAGAGAGGGGGGCGGCGCCCTGCTGTCAGCTGTCAGTCAAGAGTCTAAACCATTGGCCCCCAGCAACATTAGGATAGGCCAATAACCATCCAGGGATATCCTAATACATTTTAGGAAAGTCAGAGAGGATCGGCTGGCCAGGAGCGCGAGGAAACCAGTGCGTTCTTTGAGGTTTTCACAGCTATTCCGTTAATTTTCTTATTTCTGAAGGTTCAGTTAACACAAACACATCTATAGCAACTCAAATTGACATTTCTATAACATCACCCTCAGTGAAATATGACATTAGAGCTGTACTATGGGACAGAGTCTCTGCTCTGTGCTCTGTGTTACTGTGCACTGACGACACCTCGTGGGCATTCAGTTGAATTGCATGCATGCCCAGCTAATTGACATCACAGGCTGTGTGAAATATGTGAATATGACAGAACAGTGGTTCTCATATTGACCAGGGGTCATTGCTTTTGTTCTCAGAGTTACATTGCTCAACTCAAGACTCCGCTCGCTCACTCACACTCACTCACTCACTCACTCACTCACTCACTCACTCACTCACTCACTCACTCACTCACCGCACGCACGCACGCACGCACGCACGCACGCACGCACGCACGCACGCACGCACGCACTCACTCACTCACTCACTCACTCACTCACTCACTCACTCACTCACCGCACGCACGCACGCACGCACGAAAAGGAAAAGGAACGCACCGGCCGAAGGAGGAACGCGGAGGCGCCGCGTTCCACTTATCGGGCCTTTGGGCCCGCCGCGGGCGGACGGGGCGACGCCGGGGCGCGCCAGGCGCGTCCCTCATCTCCGGGCGCCCCGGGGACCGGGAAGGGCCAAAAAATGTTTTGCGCGGCCCCCTTCGGGGGCCCGAGGCCCTGCGCGGGCCCAGTTAACACGACACCTCGTGGGCACAGTGACCTCTGGGCCCTTCCCGGTCCCCGGGGCGCCCGGAGATGAGGGACGCGCCTGGCGCGCCCCGGCGTCGCCCCGTCCGCCCGCGGCGGGCCCAAAGGCCCGATAAGTGGAACGCGGCGCCTCCGCGTTCCTCCTTCGGCCGGTGCGTTCCTTTTCCTTTTCGTGCGTGCGTGCGTGCGTGCGTGCGCGCACTCACTCACTCACTCACTCACTCACTCACTCACTCACTCACTCACTCACTCACCGCACCGCCCGCACGCACGCACGCACGCACGCACACAGGCATGAGGGCACAGTGACCTCTGGGCCCTGACCCTCCACGCACGCTCTCTCAACGCACGCACGCACGCACGCACGCACGCACTCACTCACTCACTCACTCACTCACTCACTCACTCACTCACTCACCGCACGCACGCACGCACGCACGCACGCACGCACGCACGTCAAACTGGGGGCCCTTTAAATGAAAAGGGTTGACAACTGTCTAGCTTAGTGAAATATTGAATTGGACATTTCATAAAGTCACACATACAACAGACTGTGACAGACAGGTTTATTTTTAGCACTCCAGGGTGTCGAACCCCATACACGCCCGTGTAAACTTGGTGTAGTACCGGTACGAGCACTTTGTTTTTCCTGTCTGACACAATGTCTTTATTGCATGTGAACAACATGTACATTTTAGCCAATAATGTTGAATAAAAAAAGGAATATAAAACTAAATGTTATCATTCTGTCGGTTCTACAACTCACCTTTGTATATAGAAAATAAATGTCATATGTGTCCACCACTCTGACAGCTGTCTGCTGCTCCACACACACTGTACACAAATTGAACATACAGTAAATAATGGGCTTGCAAATGTGTTTGTATTACATGCAATGAGTAATTATATTGGACTTTAGCTAACATGCAAACACAGGCTGGTTTTACAATTATTTATTTATTTAAAAATGGCCCAATAGACATAAACACTAAAATCGAGGCTTCATCTAGCCACAAGCAGATGGACCATGTAATACATATTTTATTTAGTGCATTAGCTAAATAATTATTATGCCCTTACCTCTGACAGCAAGCCCAGCCTGTCTGACTGACTGACTTCTAATGCTCTCTTCTTCCTTCCCTTCCTCCTGCTGCTATCATGCTAACAGAAGCTAACTCTCTCTAACTCTGTCCAAAAGACCCCAAAACGTTCCAAATAAATTTTCGGGTCCTTAGTGATCATCAGAGAGACAAAAGGTGGCCATTAATGTCTTTCAAACATCTTCTACGACTTATTAAAAAATATATGAAATATTGCACTGGCCAGCCATAACAGTGGAACACAAGCTAACATGCTAACAGATGCTACATGGCTCTAAATCTGTCAAAAATAGACCAAAACATTCCAAATTAATTTTCGAGTCCTTAGTGATCATCAGAGAGACAAAAGGTGGCCATTAATGTCTTTCAAACATCTTCTACGATTTATTAAAAAATATATCAATAGTACCTCCAGTCCAGCCTGCTTGTTGACAGGCAAACCAAGATGGCTGCCGTGTTCAGTGGAAAGTGAGAGAGGGGGGCGGCGCCCTGCTGTCAGCTGTCAGTCAAGAGTCTAAACCATTGGCCCCCAGCAACATTAGGATAGGCCAATAACCATCCAGGGATATCCTAATACATTTTAGGAAAGTCAGAGAGGATCGGCTGGCCAGGAGCGCGAGGAAACCAGTGCGTTCTTTGAGGTTTTCACAGCTATTCCGTTAATTTTCTTATTTCTGAAGGTTCAGTTAACACAAACACATCTATAGCAACTCAAATTGACATTTCTATAACATCACCCTCAGTGAAATATGACATTAGAGCTGTACTATGGGACAGAGTCTCTGCTCTGTGCTCTGTGTTACTGTGCACTGACGACACCTCGTGGGCATTCAGTTGAATTGCATGCATGCCCAGCTAATTGACATCACAGGCTGTGTGAAATATGTGAATATGACAGAACAGTGGTTCTCATATTGACCAGGGGTCATTGCTTTTGTTCTCAGAGTTACATTGCTCAACTCAAGACTCCGCTCGCTCACTCACACTCACTCACTCACTCACTCACTCACTCACTCACTCACTCACTCACTCACCGCACGCACGCACGCACGCACGCACGCACGCACGCACGCACGCACGCACGCACGCACGCACGCACGCACGCACGCACGCACGCACGCACGCACGCACGCACGCACGCACGCACTCACTCACTCACTCACTCACTCACTCACTCACTCACCGCACGCACGCACGCACGCACGAAAAGGAAAAGGAACGCACCGGCCGAAGGAGGAACGCGGAGGCGCCGCGTTCCACTTATCGGGCCTTTGGGCCCGCCGCGGGCGGACGGGGCGACGCCGGGGCGCGCCAGGCGCGTCCCTCATCTCCGGGCGCCCCGGGGACCGGGAAGGGCCAAAAAATGTTTTGCGCGGCCCCCTTCGGGGGCCCGAGGCCCTGCGCGGGCCCAGTTAACACGACACCTCGTGGGCACAGTGACCTCTGGGCCCTTCCCGGTCCCCGGGGCGCCCGGAGATGAGGGACGCGCCTGGCGCGCCCCGGCGTCGCCCCGTCCGCCCGCGGCGGGCCCAAAGGCCCGATAAGTGGAACGCGGCGCCTCCGCGTTCCTCCTTCGGCCGGTGCGTTCCTTTTCCTTTTCGTGCGTGCGTGCGTGCGTGCGTGCGCGCACTCACTCACTCACTCACTCACTCACTCACTCACTCACTCACTCACTCACTCACCGCACCGCCCGCACGCACGCACGCACGCACGCACACAGGCATGAGGGCACAGTGACCTCTGGGCCCTGACCCTCCACGCACGCTCTCTCAACGCACGCACGCACGCACGCACGCACGCACTCACTCACTCACTCACTCACTCACTCACTCACTCACTCACTCACTCACCGCACGCACGCACGCACGCACGCACGCACGCACGCACGTCAAACTGGGGGCCCTTTAAATGAAAAGGGTTGACAACTGTCTAGCTTAGTGAAATATTGAATTGGACATTTCATAAAGTCACACATACAACAGACTGTGACAGACAGGTTTATTTTTAGCACTCCAGGGTGTCGAACCCCATACACGCCCGTGTAAACTTGGTGTAGTACCGGTACGAGCACTTTGTTTTTCCTGTCTGACACAATGTCTTTATTGCATGTGAACAACATGTACATTTTAGCCAATAATGTTGAATAAAAAAAGGAATATAAAACTAAATGTTATCATTCTGTCGGTTCTACAACTCACCTTTGTATATAGAAAATAAATGTCATATGTGTCCACCACTCTGACAGCTGTCTGCTGCTCCACACACACTGTACACAAATTGAACATACAGTAAATAATGGGCTTGCAAATGTGTTTGTATTACATGCAATGAGTAATTATATTGGACTTTAGCTAACATGCAAACACAGGCTGGTTTTACAATTATTTATTTATTTAAAAATGGCCCAATAGACATAAACACTAAAATCGAGGCTTCATCTAGCCACAAGCAGATGGACCATGTAATACATATTTTATTTAGTGCATTAGC